>NW_026288038.1:0-16553 GCF_023373465.1 Oncorhynchus keta
GTACATGACCATCTGATCATTTATCACTCCAGTGTTAATCTGCAAAATTGTAATTGATTCGCCTGCCTCCTCATGCGTTTTGCACACAATGTATATAGACTCCTATTTTCTGTATTTATTGACTTATTAATTGTTTATCATGTGGCAACTCTGTGTTGTCAGTTCTGCTGCCTATCTAGCTTTATCTTGGTTAGTCTTGATTGCAAATGAGAACTTGTTCTCAACTCGCCTACCTGGTTAAATAAGGTGTTCTCAACTAGCCTACCTGGTTAAACCAAAGGTGTTCTCGCTAGCCTGCCTGGATTAAATAAGGTGTTTGCTCAACTGGTCTACCTGGTTAAATAAAGGTGTTCTCTCATCTAGCCTACCTGGTTAAATAAAGGTGTTCTCAACTAGCCTACCTGGTTAAATAAGGTGTTCTCAACTAGCCTACCTGGTTAAATAAAGGTGTTCTCAACTAGCCTACCTGGTTAAATAAAGGGGTGTTCTCAACTAGCCTGCCTGGTTAAATAAAGGTGTTCTCAACTAGCCTACCTGGTTAAATAAAGGTGTTCTCAACTAGCTGGTTAAATGAGGGAGTGTTCTCAACTAGCCTGCCTGGTTAAATAAAGGTGTTCTCAACTAGCCTACCTGGTTAAATAAAGGTGTTCTCAACTAGCCTGCCTGGTTTAAATAAAGGTGTTCTCAACTAGCCTACCTGGTTAAATAAAGGTGTTTCTCAACTAGCCTACCTGGTTAAATAAAGGTGTTCTCAACTAGCCTACCTGGTTAAATAAAAAGGTGTTCTCAACTGGCCTACCTGGTTAAATAAAGGTGTTCTCAACTAGCCTACCTGGTTAAATAAAGATGTTCTCAACTAGCCTACCTGGTTAAATAAAGGTGTTCTCATCTAGCCTACCTGGTTAAATAAAGGTGTTCTCAACTAGCCTACCTGGTTAAATAAAGGTGTTCTCAACTAGCCTACCTGGTTAAATAAAGGTGTTCTCAACTAGCCTACCTGGTTAAATAAAGGTGTTCTCAACCAGCCTACCTGGTTAAATAAAGGTGTTCTCAACTAGCCTACCTGGTTAAATAAACCTTGGTTGATGTTCTCTCAACTAGCCTACCTGGTTAAATAAAGGTGTTCTCAACTAGCCTACCTGGTTAAATAAGGTGTTCTCCAACTAGCCTACCTGGTTAAATAAAGGTGTTCTCAACTAGCCTGCCTGGTTAAATAAAGGTTTTCCTCAACCAGCCTACTATAGTTGAAATAAGGTGTTCTCCCAACCAGCCTGCCTGGTTAAAATAAAGGTGTTCTCAACTAGCCTACCTGGTTAAATAAAGGTGAAATAAAATAAAAATAAAATAAAATACAAAATGTTCAGCTGTGTTTAGCAATATTGGAGGAGATGGGCGGCAGTGCAGCCTGGTGGTTTAGGTGGAGGGCGGCAGGGTAGCTAGTGGTTAGAGTGTAGGGAGACTGGCAGGGTAGCCTAGTGGTTAGAGTGGAGGGGGCGGCAGTGTAGCCTAGTGGTTAGAGTGGAGGGCGCAGGGTGGCCTGGTGGTTGCAGAGTGGAGCGGCGGCAGGGTAGCCTGAGTGGTTGGAGTGTGCAGGTAGGCGGCAGTGTAGCCTAGTGGTTAGAGTAGGGGCGGCAGTGTAGCCTAGTGGTTAGAGTGGAGGCGGCAGTGTAGCCTAGTGGTTAGGTGTAGGGGCGGCAGCGTAGCCTAGTGGTTAGAGCATTAGGGACTGGTAGCCCAGTGGTTGAGTTCCGTCCCCAGCTGACAAGGTACAAAATCTGTCGTTTCTGCCCCCTGAACTGGCAGGTTAACCCCACTGTTCCTGGGCTGTCAGTGAGCCTAGTGGTTGTTCTTAACTGACAGCCTAGTGGTTAGAGTGTAGGGGTGGCAGCGTAGCCTGAATACGTTTCAGAGTGTTAGGGGCGGCATTACATTTTGAGCCCTCGGCTCCATGTTGCCATGAAGGCAGCCTATGTTAGAGTGTAGGGGCGGCAGGGTATCAGTGGTAGAGGATTGGCAGCCCAGTCCGCTTAGAGTTCTGTCTGGCAGCCCACAGAGTGGATCAATGAATGCCCAGCGGCTTCATTCTACCTCCCTTTTCTCTCTCTATTTCTCTCTAGAGTGTAGGGGCGGCAGTTAGCCTCTGTCCCAGATGCTAGGGGCGGCATTAGCCTCAGTCCCTTCAGGGGCTCAGTGTAGCCCAGTCTTCATTCTCTCTCTCCATTCCCTCTCTCCATTTTCTCTCTCTAGCCCAGTGGTTCTCATTTCTCTCTCTCTACATTCTAGCCTCCAGTCCCCCTCTCTGCAGGGCATTCCCTCTCTCAGATGAGGGCTCAGCGCAGCTCCAGCGGTCTAGATTTGGTCTCTCTCACATTCTCTCTCTCTCCATTTCCTCTCTCCATTCTCATTCTCTCCATTCCTCTCTCTCCCCATTCCTCCCCCTCAATTTTATCTCTCATTCTCTCTCTCTCTCATGGTCTCTCTGTCTCTGGCATTCCCAGTTTTAGAGTGTCTCTCTCTCATTATATATCTGGCATGTAGCCTAGTGGCTATATGTCATTCTCTCCATAGCTCTCTCCCATTCTCTCTCTCTCTCATTTTCCTCTCTCCCATTTCTCTCCTCCCAATTTTATCTCTCCATTCTCTCTGGTTCATTCTCTCTCTCGGCATTCCTCTGCTCTCCCAGTGTCCTCTCGGCAGGGTAGCCCATGTCTCTAGAGCATTGACTATAACCTCTCTGCTCATTCCTCCCCTCTCTGACATTTCTCTCTCTCCATTTCTCTCTCTCTTCATTCTCTGAACATTCAGTTCTCTGACTCATTCTCTAGGCTCTCTTCATTTTCTCTAACTCATTCTCTCTAGTAAAAAGAAAGTGAAATGAATGACACAGTGAAATTATCTTTTCAATTTCTCTCTCTCTCCATTTTGATCCTTTCCTCCTCCATTTCCTCTCATTCTATGTTAATTGAATCTACTCACATTTCCCTCTCTCCATTTCTCCCCTTCCTTCTTCTCTGTCTGGCACTTCCTGAAGTGAATCAATGAATGAACATCTCTCCATTTCTCCTCTCTTCATTTCCTCTTCCATTGTCTCTCTCCATTCACTCTCTCCATTCTCTCTCTCTCCTAGTCTTCCCATTCTTCCTCTCTCCTTTTTCCTCTCCATTCCTCTCTTCATTCTCTCATTCTCCTCCATTCCCTCTCCTCCATTCCCTCTCACTCCATTCTCTCCATTCTCTCTCTTCCATTCCTCTCTCCATTTTATCTCTCCATTCTCTCTCCATTCTCTCTAGCCATTCCTCTCTCTCTCCTCATTCATCTCTCCATTCCTCTCTTCATTTCCCTCTCTTCATTCTCTCTCTCCATTCTCTCTCTCATTTCTCTCATCTCCACCCTCTCCTCTCCATTCTCTCCTCTCCATTCCCTCTCCTCCATTTCCCTCCTCCATTCTGTCTCTCCATTTCCCTCACTCCATTTTATCTCTCCATTTCCCTCTCTCCATTCTATCTCTCCATTCCCTCTCTCCTCCATTCTCTCCATTCCTTCTTCCTCCATTCTCTCCATTCTCTCTCTCCATTTCTCTCTTCTTCATTCTCTCTCCTCTCTCATTCTCTTCTTTCCATTTCCCTCTCCATTCTCCTCTCCATTTCCTTCATTCTCTCATTCTCTCTCTCCATTCTTTCTCTCTATTCTCTCTCTCCATTCCTCTCTTCATTTGTCTTGTCATCACTGGTACTGTCATAGGTCAAATGACTTCCACTTCAATAATTCTCACCTTCAATAAGTTTTCATACTTTAGCTAAATAAAAAAAAAAAAAATAAAAACAGACAGATCCTCTGATTTACTAAACATACGGGTGCAGAAACACCAGGATGGCGTCTGCTTAAATGACATATATACAGTAGAAGAAACTGGCACCTTGTGACTGGTCATTCGTGTGTATCTCACTGGCCGTCAGTCTCATTGGCAAGAGAGGGTGGGAGGGAGGGAGCTGGATGGAGGGAGGGAGGGAGGGAGGGAGGGAGGGAGAGAGAGAGAGAGAGAGAGAGAGAGAGAGAGAGAGAGAGAGAGAGAGAGAGAGAGAGAGAGAGAGAGAGAGAGAGAGAGAGAGAGAGAGAGAGAGAGAGAGAGAGAGAGAGAGAGAGAGAGAGAGAGGAGAGAGAGAGAGAGAGAGAGGGATAGAGGGAGGATAGAGGGAGGGAGGGGGATAGAGGGAGGGAGGGGGATAGAGGAGGGAGGGAATGAGGGAGACAATGAATGATGGAGTGATGGAAGGAAAGAGTGGGATAATTGGGAGGCAGAAGAATGAGAAGGGGTAAAGGGAATAACAGGGATGTAGTTAGAGGATGTGTAAGAGAAAGACCAGAGGGGAAGATAGATGAAGGGAAGGAAGAGAGAGAGGGGAAGATAGATGAAGGGAAAGGAGAGAGAGAGGGGAAGATAGATGAAGGAAGATAGAAAGGAGAGAGAGAGAGGAAGATAGATGAAGAGGAGGAAAGGATGAAGGAAGGAGAGAGAGAGGAAGATAGATGAAAAAGGGGAAGATAGATGAGAGGGAAAGATAGAGAAGGGAAAGGAGAGGGGGAAGATAGATGAAGGGAAAAAGAGAGAGAGAGAGAAAAGATAGATGAGGGGAAGATAGATGAAGGAAAGAGAGAGGGAAGATAGATGAAGGAAAGAGAGAGAGAGGGAAGATAGGGAAGATAGATGAAGGGAAAGGAGAGAGAGGGAAGATAGATGAAGGGAAAGGAGAGGGAAGAGGGGAAGATAGATTGAAGAAGATAGGAGAAAGGAGAGAGAGGGGAAGATAGATGAAGGGAAGAGAGAGAGGGGAAGATAGATGAAGGGAAAAAGGAGAGAGAGGGGGAAGATAGATGAAGGGAAAGGAAGAGAGGGGAAGATAGATGAGGAAAGGAAGATAGATGAGGGAAGATAGATGAAGGGAAAGGAGAGAGAGAGGAAGATAGATGAAGGGAAAGGAGAGAGAGAGAGGGGAAGATAGATGAAGGGAAAGGAGAGAGAGAGGAAGATAGATAGATGAAGGGAAGGAGAGAGAAAGAAGATAGCTGTGAAATTGAGAGAGAGAGAGAAGGGAGAGAGAGAGAGAGAAGGGAAAGAGAGAGAGAGAAGGGAAAGGAGAGAGAGAGAGAGAGAGAGAGAGGGAGAGAGAGATGAAGGGAAAGGAGAGAGAGAGAGAAGATAGATGAAGGGAAAGGAGAGAGAGAGAGAGAGAGAGAGAGGGAGAGAGAGAGAGAGAGAGAGAGAGATAGATGAAGGAAAGGAGAGAGAGAGAGAGAGAAGAGAGAGAGAGAGAGAGAGAGAGAGAGAGAGAGGAGAGATAGATGAAGGGAAAGGAGAGAGAGAGAGAGAGAGGAAAGAGGGAGAGAGAGAGAGAGAGAGGGAGAGAGATGAAGGGAAAGAGGGAGAGAGAGAGGAAGAGAGAGAAGGGAAGGAGAGAGAGAGGGGAAGATAGATGAAGGGAAAGGGAGAGAGAGAGAGGAAGATAGATGAGGGAAGGAGAGAGAGAGAGAGAGAGATAGATGAAGGGAAAGAGAGAGAGAGAGAGAGAGTAGATGAAGGGAAGGAGAGAGAGAGGAAGATAGATGAAGGAAAGGAGAGAGAGAGAGGAAGATAGATGAAGGAAGGAGAGAAGAGAGAGGAAGATAGATGAAGGAAGGAGAGAGAGGGGAAGATAGATGAAGGGAAGGAAGAGAGAGAGAGGAAGATAGATGAAGGAAAGGAGAGAGGGGTGAAGATAGATTTAATAAAGGAGAGAGAGAAAGACAGAGAGAGAGAGGGGAAGATAGATGAAGGAAGGAGAGAGAGAGGGGAAGACAGATTAATGAAAGGAGAGAGAGATAAAGATAGATGAAGGAAAGGAGAGGAAGATAGAGAGGAAGATAGATGAGGGGAAGATAGATGAAGGGAAAGGAGAGAGATATAGGGAAGATAGATGAAGGAAAGGAAGAGAGAGGGGAAGATAGATGAAGGGAAAGAAGAGAGAGAGAGAAGATAGATGAAGGGAAGGAGAGAGAGAGGGAAGATAGATGAGGGGAAGATAGATGAAGGGAAAGGAGATAGATGAAGAAAGGGGAAGATAGATGAAGGGAAAGGAGAGAGAGAGGGGAAGATAGATGAAGGGAAAGGAGAGAGAGAGGGAAGATAGATGAAGGGAAAGGAGAGAGAGAGGAAGATAGATGAAGGGAAAGGAGAGAGAGAGGGGAAGATAGATGAAGGGAAAGGAGAGAGAGGGGAAAGATAGGGGAATAGATAGATGAGAGGGGAAGAAGGAGGGAAGGAGAGAGAGGGGAAGATAGATGAAGGGAAAGGAGAGTGAGAGGGGAAGATAGATGTAGGGAAGGAAGAGAGAGAGGGGAAGACGGATTGAGTCGGCTCCCTCTTCCCTTGTCCCGTGCTTTAACGTTACAGTTACATTTCTGGCTTGGCACTTTGGAGGGTTGATGACATCATGCCTGAGCCGAGCAGCAGCAGCAGGAAGCAAAGGTTGATGGGTGTTTTTACGGACAGTTTTGTCAGGCGTCCCAGGCAATCCTCCAGGTTTTTCATTCTCACATTTCTTATGAACCTGGTCAGATGGAGGAGACACAGTAAGAGAAGAGGGTGTTTGCTGGTTCTGCACCAGCTGGACTCTCTCTCTCTCTGGACAGGCAGTGGCTGAGGCACCTGGGTCCCCACAGAGACAGGAAGTAGAGGTCTAGGTAAGACCGATGGGGATGGGGTTGAGAGCTCACCTCTTAGGACAGTCTGCTCTCTTGTCATAGACGTGAATAATAGAGCCATCTGAAGAGGCATACAGGTAGAGAGGAAGCAGCCCTGTTAGGGTGAGGTTGCTGTTGTTTTGTGATCTAAGGCCCGACTGATCAGAGATGGGCAGTATTTCTGTTACATGTATCTGAAATATGTATTTACATTTCTTCAGAGTTTTTTGTGTAATTGGTATTACACTGGGCTGAACTACACCCAATGTATTTTGTAACAAAACACTTTTGAGAGACGTAATTTGTTATTTTAAAATACAAAATACTTTTCTATAACTTTCTTCATAGTGGTTCACCATTTTGCGTCCCACTTTCACCTGCGTTAGTATCAGATGTCTGATGGTTTCATGTGTGATAAGAGCATTTGCTATATTAACTAAATGTAAATGGATGTTCCCAAACATGGTTTTGTCTAGAAGGGATACAACTTTTGTCAGAATTTACTTTACTGAGCAGGTTTAGGATTTCTTATGCAGCAGGTTAGACTAATTAATCTAGCAGGTTAGGAGAATGATGTTAAGCTGTATCCCATCGAGACATGACCCAAAAACAGGTGTGCTTTGCAGTTCTGATTTTCATATATATACATTTACACATTGGTCATTTAGCAGGCACTCTTATCCAGAGTTTATTTTGATACCTTGACATTTATGGTATTCTGGAGGAGAGACGAGAGAGTGACGAGAGGAGAGGAGACGAATCACTGGGTAGGGGTGGGGAGGAGAGGAGAGGAGATAAATCACTTGATAGGGTGGGGGAGGAGAGGAGAGAGAGAGGAGAGGAGAGGAGAGGGAGAGGAGATAAATCACTGGATAGGGGTGGGGAGGAGAGGATAGGGGAAGGGGAAGAGAAGAGAAGAGAAGAGAAGAGAAGAGGAGAGAGGAGAGGAGAGGAGAGGAGAGGAGAGGAGAGGAGATAAATCACTGGATAGGGGTAGGGGAGGAGAGGAGAGGAGACAAATCACTGGATAGGGTAGGGAGGAGAGGAGAGAGAGGAGGAGAGGAGAGGAGATAAATCACTGGATAGGGGTGGGGAGGAGAGGAGAAGAGAGAGAAGAGAAGAGAAGAGAAGAGAAGAGAAGAGAAGAGGAGAAGAGGAGGAGGAGAGGAGAGGAGAGGAGAGAGATAAATCACTGGATAGGGTAGGGAGAGAGGAGAGGAGAGGAGAGGAGAGGGAGAGGAGAGGAGAGGAGAGATAAATCACTGGATAGGGGAGGAGAGGGGATAGGGAGAGAAGAGATGGGAGAGGAGAGGAGGGAAGATTAATCTCTGGATGGGGTGGAGGAGGAGAGGAGACAAGATAGAGGAGAGAATAGGGGAGATGAGAGGAATCACTGGATGGGGTTGGGAGGAGGGAAGAGAGAGGAGAATAGGGAGAGGAGAGGAATCACTGGATGGGGCAGGGGAGGGAGGTATCATTGGACTTTGGTAAACAAACTGTACTAGCTACTGTCTATTGATGTGGTAATGATTTGACTGGAAGAGAAAAAAAGATTGTATTAGTAACGTCAGAACATTGTACTAAATAGATAATGTCATGGCATTGATAAGCTTTTCATATTGCAGTAAGAGTACTGCTCGTTCATGTTATTTTCATGCATACTGGTGTTAAACTACTACCTGTTAGCGTACCATAGTTTTTAGATCTCTATTGAGTGACATCACCACAGATTTCTCCATTACCCTTGGGGGATTTCAAGTATATAGTGTTGACTAACTCATTTGTTTTTTGTGTATTAGTATTATTATTATTATTATTTTTCTCCACATGATTCACACTGCAGAATTTGTTGTGCTTTTAATCCCATAAACCAGTCTCTGTTTAACCACCGGAAGTGTTTTAAGAGCTGCAGTGATGCTTCAGATTGCTAATGGCCTGAGCCCTCTGTGGGAGGCCCTATGCTGTGTGTGTGTGTGAGTGAGTGAGTGAGTGAGTGAGTGAGTGAGTGAGTGAGTGAGTGAGTGAGTGAGGAGTGAGCGAGCGAGCCGAGCGTGCGTGCGTGTGCGTGCGTGCGTGCGTGTGCGTGCGCGTGTTTGTATAACAGAGGCGTGGGATGGTAAAATAAGTTGGAGAATAATCCATTGAGATAGCAGGAAAACCATTCCATTTCACATTCATGTCCCAGGTGAAGAGAACAGATTTTAATAATTCTAGCCTAATTAACGTTACTCTATTAGATTCACATTATTAGCTGATACTCAGGTCCCTTTATCTCTCTGCTACATCAACAGTAGCACATGCGTTCCTAACCAGCCAACGCTCTGTGGAGAAGGAGAGGAGAGAGACAGATAGGCACCTGCTTTTACGCCTTGAAGAAAGAAACCCAGTGATTCACAAGCGTGTTAAAACAGGAGTGTTAAGACAGGAGGTTAAGACAGGAGGTTAAGACAGAAGTGTTTAAGACAGGAGTGTTTAGACAGGAGGTTTAGACAGGAGTGTTTAGACAGGAGTGTTAAGACAGGAGGGTTTAGACAGGAGTGTTAAGACAGGAGTGTTAAGACAGGAGTGTTAAGACAGGAGTGTTAAGACAGGAGTGTTAAAACAGGAGTGTTAAGACAGGAGTGTTAAAACAGGAGTGGGAGTGTTAAAACAGGAGTGTTAAGACAGGAGTGGGAGTGTTAAAACAGGAGTGTTAAGACAGGAGTGGGAGTGTTAAAACAGGAGTGTTAAGACAGGAGTGGGAGTGTTAAGACAGGAGTGTTAAGACAGGAGTGGGAGTGTTAAAACAGGAGTGTTAAGACAGGAGTGTTAAGACAGGAGTGGGAGTGTTAAGACAGGAGTGTTAAGACAGGAGTGTTAAGACAGGAGTGTTAAGACAGGAGTGTTAAAACAGGAGTGTTAAGACAGAGTGTTAAAACAGGAGTGTTAAGACAGGAGTGTTAAGACAGGAGAATTAGCTTTAGCCTTTATATTTTAGATGTGTCTGAAATAGTGGAGTGTGCTTTAAAACCGTAATCGAACAGTTTTTAAAAATCGTGTTATGAGGGTAGATTATCAACATGTAGCATCTCACAGGGTCAGATTTGTGATGGGAACGGGCTATTTTTAAAGAGGCTTTCAAAGAGGGCTTAGGGAAAACATTGAGCTTGTTTTTTGAGAGAGAGACAGAGAGAGAGAGACAGAGAGAGAGACAGAGAGAGAGAGAGAGAGAGAGAGAGAGAGAGAGAGAGAGACAGACAGACAGACAGACAGACAGACAGACAGACAGACAGACAGACAGACAGACAGACAGACAGACAGACAGACAGACAGACAGACAGACAGACAGACAGACAGACAGACAGACAGACAGACAGACAGACAGAGAGAGAGAGAGACACAAAGAGAGACAGACAGAGAGAGAGAAGATAGCTGTAGCTCGCTCCCTGACCCACAAATAGCCAGCGTGTGCTAGCTGTAGCTAGCTCCCTGACCCACAAATAGACAGTGCGTGCTATCTGTAGCTAGCTCCCTGACCCACAAATAGACAGCGTGTGCTATCTGTAGCTAGCTCCCTGACCCACAAATAGACAGCGTGTGCTATCTGTAGCTAGCTCCCTGACTCACTAATAGACAGCGTGTGCTATCTGTAGCTAGCTCCCTGACCCACAAATAGACAGCGTGTGCTAGCCTGGGTTGTGTTTAGACAAGCCATGTTGTCCAGATGTTATGGCTACCAGCAACCAGTGTGGATTCCAGAGGAGTTTTTACTTCAACTGACTTTGTGTTTCTTGTTTTATCTCCACAATCTCCAAAATGATTGCCTCTGTTGGTAGCATTTAGCCTCACAGTGGCAGTAGGTGTACTATTGATAGCACTAGCAAAACAGTCACAGTGACAATACTGTTGATAGCACCACAGGAGCACAGTCCTAACATGGGACCGGCTGCTCATATCACTGGTACCCTTGAGCCATGGCGTATTACCACACTGCTGCTTCAGCCTTGGTAGAACAGGATGGATGGTAGGGTCTGATCCGTCCGAAGCACGCCTCACTGCACTTTCACAGCATTACAACATGAGCGTGTCAACAAGTCACGTGTGTTTTGCTGGTGACTTTATGTCAAGCCCCTGAGCATGTCTTTCAATGTCCCTCTGCTGGTTGACACTGATGATATGGTAAATATAGCTTGTGTGTGTGACAGGGCAGTCAGGGAGTGCTGTGCTCCACCTGTGTTGGTATTTCAGCACCATGGACAGCAGCATGCAGTAGCAACAGCTCGGGGCAGCCAATGGAGACCATTCAAACTGCTGTGCTCTGCTTCATGTTTCAATAGATGAAATATGAGAACATTTAAGAATACATGTTCCTGCTGAGATGCTCTGTTTTCTCTATAAACAAAGAAAAGAAAACACATAGCGACTTCAACAACAAGATGGCGCCGGGGAAGAAGTCCCCAGCCGATTGTATTTTTTTGTTCCTTTATCCGCATTGTTTGTAACTTATTTATTAATTTATTTTGTACACGACTCTGATGAGCCCGACGTGAAGGATACAGGCCCCGATCCACGTGACCTGCGTGAAGAGGAGGCGGAGAAAGAGGGGCCAAAGGTCAGGCTGTCTTCTGAGAATTTGTAGTTCGATCTAATACTTCTATATTTGCTTCAAGGCAAATAACTCTGAAACATACATGAGAGCACCAGCTGTTCCCGAAGACTGTGTGATCACGCTCTCATGTAAGAGCTTTTAAAGAGGTCAGCATTCACAAGGCCGCAGGGCCAGACAGAATACTAGAACATGTACTGTGAGCATTCATTGACCAACTGGCAAGTGTCTTCACTGACATTTCAACCTCTCCCTGTCCGAGTCTGTAATGCCAACATGTTTGAAGCAGAACACCATAGTCTCTGTGCCCAAGAACACTAAGGTAACCTGCCTACACAACGACCAACCCATAGCACTCACGTCTGTAGCCATAAAGTGCTTTGAAAGGCTGGTATTGGCTCACATCAACACCACTATCTCATAAACCCGAGACCCACTCTGACTACAGTT
Source organism: Oncorhynchus keta (assembly GCF_023373465.1). Classification (NCBI taxonomy): domain Eukaryota; kingdom Metazoa; phylum Chordata; class Actinopteri; order Salmoniformes; family Salmonidae; genus Oncorhynchus; species Oncorhynchus keta. Next base: position 11,753 of record NW_026288038.1, read on the forward strand.
CAGTGTTCAACACCATAGTACCCTCAAAGCTCATCTATAAGATAAGGACCCTGGGACTAAACGTCTTCCTCTGCAACTGGATCCTGGATTTCCTGACGGGCCGCCCCCCAGGTGGTAAGGGTAGGTAACCACACATCCGCCACGCTGATCCTCAACACAGGGGCCCCTCACGGCTAGGCACGACTCCAACACCCATCATTCAATTTGCCGATGACACAACAGTGGTAGGCCTGATCACCGACAACGACGAGACAGCCTATAGGGAGGAGGAGGTCAGAGACCTGGCCATGTGGTGCCAGGACAACAACGTCTCCCTCAGCGTGATCAAGACAAAGGAGATGATTTTGGACCTCAGGAAAAAGAGGACCGAGCCGCCCCCATTCTCATCGACGGGGCTGTAGTGGAGCAGGTTGAGAGCTTCAAGTTCCTTGGTGTCCACATCAGCAAAAAACGAACATAGTCCAAGCACACAAAGACAGTCGTGAAGAGGGCACGACAAAACCTATTCCACCTCAGGAGACTGAAAAGATTTGGCCTGGGTTATCAGCTCCTCAAAAGGTTCTACAGCTGCACCATCGAGAGCATCCTGACTGGTTGCATCACTGCCTGGTATGGCAACTGCTCGGCCTCCGGCCGCAAGGCACTACAAAGGGTAGTGTGAAATGCCCGAAGGATTACTTACCCTTACTTACCCTATCCTAGGACCTGTTGTATTCAGCATTACAGTGTAAGGTCTACTACACCTGTTGTATTCAGCATTACAGTGTGAGGTCTACTACACCTGTTGTATTCAGCATTACAGTGTGAGGTCTACTACACCTGTTGTATTCAGCATTACAGTGTGAGGTCTACTACACCTGTTGTATTCAGCATTACAGTGTGAGGTCTACTACACCTGTTGTATTCAGCATTCAGTGTAAGGTCTACTACACCTGTTGTATTCAGCATTACAGTGTGAGGTCTACTACACCTGTTGTATTCAGCATTACACTGTAAGGTCTACTACACCTGTTGTATTCAGCATTACAGTGTAAGGTCTACTACACCTGTTGTATTCAGCATTACAGTGTGAGGTCTACTACACCTGTTGTATTCAGCATTACAGTGTGAGGTCTACTACACCTGTTGTATTCAGCATTACAGTGTGAGGGTCTACTACCTGTTGTATTCAGCATTACAGTGTGAGGTCTACTACACCTGTTGTATTCAGCATTACAGTGTGAGGTCTACTACACCTGTTGTATTCAGCATTACAGTGTGAGGTCTACTACACCTGTTGTATTCAGCATTACAGTGTGAGGTCTACTACACCTGTTGTATTCAGCATTACAGTGTGAGGTCTACTACACCTGTTGTATTCAGCATTACAGTGTGAGGTCTACTACACCTGTTGTATTCAGCATTACAGTGTGAGGTCTACTACACCTGTTGTATTCAGCATTACAGTGTAAGGTCTACTACACCTGTTGTATTCAGCATTACAGTGTAAGGTCTACTACACCTGTTGTATTCAGCATTACAGTGTAAGGTCTACTACACCTGTTGTATTCAGCATAACAGTTTAAGGTCTCCTACACCTGTTGTATTCAGCATTACAGTGTGAGGTCTACTACACCTGTTGTATTCAGCATTACAGTGTGAGGTCTACTACACCTGTTGTATTCAGCATTTCAGTGTGAGGTCTACTACACCTGTTGTATTCAGCATTTCAGTGTGAGGTCTACTACACCTGTTGTATTCAGCATTACAGTGTAAGGTCTACTACACCTGTTGTATTCAGCATTACAGTGTAAGGTCTACTACACCTGTTGTATTCAGCATTACAGTGTAAGGTCTACTACACCTGTTGTATTCAGCATAACAGTTTGAGGTCTACTACACCTGTTGTATTCAGCATTACAGTGTGAGGTCTACTACACCTGTTGTATTCAGCATTTCAGTGTAAGGTCTACTACACCTGTTGTATTCAGCATTACAGTGTGAGGTCTACTACACCTGTTGTATTCAGCATTACAGTGTGAGGTCTACTGCACCTGTTGTATTCAGCATTACAGTGTCAGGTCTACTACACCTGTTGTATTCAGCATTTCACTGTAAGGTCTACTACACCTGTTGTATTCAGCATTACAGTGTCAGGTCTACTACACCTGTTGTATTCAGCATTACAGTGTGAGGTCTACTACACCTGTTGTATTCAGCATTTCACTGTAAGGTCTACTACACCTGTTGTATTCAGCATTTCAGTGTGAGGTCTACTACACCTGTTGTATTCAGCATTACTGTGAGGTCTACTACACCTGTTGTATTCAGCATTTACTGTGTGAGGTCTACTACACCTGTTGTATTCAGCATTTCAGTGTGAGGTCTACTACACCTGTTGTATTCAGCATTTCACTGTGAGGTCTACTACACCTGTTGTATTCAGCATTACACTGTGAGGTCTACTACACCTGTTGTATTCAGCATTCACTGTGAGGTCTACTACACCTGTTGTATTCAGCATTTCACTGTCAGGTCTACTACACCTGTTGTATTCAGCATTACACTGTGAGGTCTACTACACCTGTTGTATTCAGCATTTCACTGTGAGGTCTACTACACCTGTTGTATTCAGCATTACAGTGTGAGGTCTACTACACCTGTTGTATTCAGCATTACACTGTGAGGTCTACTACACCTGTTGTATTCAGCATTACAGTGTGAGGTCTACTACACCTGTTGTATTCAGCATTTCAGTGTGAGGTCTACTACACCTGTTGTATTCAGCATTTCACTGTAAGGTCTACTACACCTGTTGTATTCAGCATTACAGTGTGAGGTCTACTACACCTGTTGTATTCAGCATTTCAGTGTAAGGTCTACTACACCTGTTGTATTCAGCATTTACAGTGTAAGGTCTACTACACCTGTTGTATTCAGCATAACAGTTTGAGGTCTACTACACCTGTTGTATTCAGCATTTCACTGTGAGGTCTACTACACCTGTTGTATTCAGCATTACAGTGTAAGGTCTACTACACCTGTTGTATTCAGCATTACAGTGTGAGGTCTACTACACCTGTTGTATTCAGCATTACACTGTGAGGTCTACTACACCTGTTGTATTCAGCATTACACTGTCAGGTCTACTACACCTGTTGTATTCAGCATTTCACTGTAAGGTCTACTACACCTGTTGTATTCAGCATTTCACTGTGAGGTCTACTACACCTGTTGTATTCAGCATTACTCTGTGAGGTCTACTACACCTGTCATATTCAGCACCTGTTTACAGTGTAAGGTCTACTACACCTGTTGTATTCAGCATTTCACTGTGAGGTCTACTACACCTGTTGTATTCAGCATTACATTGTGAGGTCTACTACACCTGTTGTATTCAGCATTTCAGTGTGAGGTCTACTACACCTGTTGTATTCAGCATTTCAGTGTGAGGTCTACTACACCTGTTGTATTCAGCATTACACTGTGAGGTCTAAAACACCTGTTGTATTCAGCATTTCAGTGTGAGGTCTACTACACCTGTTGTATTCAGCATTTCAGTGTGAGGTCTAAAACACCTGTTGTATTCAGCATTACAGTGTCAGGTCTACTACACCTGTTGTATTCAGCATTACAGTGTAAGGTCTACTACACCTGTTGTATTCAGCATGACAGTGTGAGGTCTACTACACCTGTTGTATTCAGCATTACAGTGTGAGGTCTACTACACCTGTTGTATTCAGCATTACAGTGTAAGGTCTACTACACCTGTTGTATTCAGCATTACAGTGTAAGGTCTACTACACCTGTTGTATTCAGCATTTCACTGTGAGGTCTACTACACCTGTTGTATTCAGCATTTCACTGTGAGGTCTACTACACCTGTTGTATTCAGCATTTCACTGTGAGGTCTACTACACCTGTTGTATTCAGCATTACAGTGTGAGGTCTACTACACCTGTTGTATTCAGCATTTCACTGTAAGGTCTACTACACCTGTTGTATTCAGCATTTCACTGTCAGGTCTACTACACCTGTTGTATTCAGCATTTCACTGTGAGGTCTACTACACCTGTTGTATTCAGCATTTCTCTGTGAGGTCTACTACACCTGTTGTATTCAGCATTACAGTGTGAGGTCTACTACACCTGTTGTATTCAGCATTACAGTGTAAGGTCTACTACACCTGTTGTATTCAGCATTACAGTGTGAGGTCTACTACACCTGTTGTATTCAGCATTTCACTGTAAGGTCTACTACACCTGTTGTATTCAGCATTTCAGTGTAAGGTCTACTACACCTGTTGTATTCAGCATTACAGTGTAAGGTCTACTACACCTGTTGTATTCAGCATTACACTGTAAGGTCTACTACACCTGTTGTATTCAGCATTTCACTGTGAGGTCTACCTCCACCTGTTGTATTCAGCATTACAGTGTAAGGTCTACTACACCTGTTGTATTCAGCATTACACTGTGAGGTCTACTACACCTGTTGTATTCAGCATTTCAGTGTAAGGTCTACTACACCTGTTGTATTCAGCATTACAGTGTAAGGTCTACTACACCTGTTGTATTCAGCATTACAGTGTAAGGTCTACTACACCTGTTGTATTCAGCATTACAGTGTAAAGGTCTACTACACCTGTTGTATTCAGCATTACAGTGTAAGGTCTACCTACACCTGTTGTATTCAGCATTACACTGTGAGGTCTACTACACCTGTTGTATTCAGCATTTTACTGTAAGGTCTACACCTGTTGTATTCAGTTCTACTACACCTGTTGTATTCAGCATTACACTGTGAGGTCTACTACACCTGT
>NW_026288039.1:0-35303 GCF_023373465.1 Oncorhynchus keta
CTTTTCAGTAGCTAAGTTACGAGTCCTCAGAGGAAATGTGTAAAAATGAAAGGCTCTAGTGAAATGGCCTCTAAAAAAGCCGCTTAGATACATGCAACATTGGCTGGCGATTGGTTTGGATGTCATGCGTAAAGCTCAAAGTAGACTGGAGAGGAGCTGAGGAGAAGGCTGAAGGGAAACCACAGAGACATTGCAAATGTCTCCTGCATTATGGGTACAGGAAACGATTTTATGAAGGGGGAGTGGGTAACACAGAAAAGCGTTTTGATGACTCATTTTCCCCAGATAGTGATTTTTTTTCTCTGATTTTGAAAATCCAGGGTTTATTCCTCTCTCTGACTTTCCTCCTACCATTTCTCATCTGTCAGAGATCAGATACAATCTCAGTTTTGATCATTGTAGCTCTCTCTATAACAGGGTGATCGAGGGCTACACGTAAAATAAATAGCCACAGTTCATATTTGTGCATGAAATGGATGAAAAGTGCACACACATACACACACACAGCCATTCATATCCCCCATCATCCAATGTTTCATGGCACTTGGCTTTGTGTGTTCTCGTTACATGTTGTGTGAATTTCAGAGTGGTAAGGTTCATCAGAGACAGAGACCAGAGGTTATAAGACCACATGCTTTATCTATCTGTCAATAGTAAAGTTCTCTTTTCTGGAAGACATTAACACCCAGTTTACTGCAGGGGAAGATTGTAGGGTTTAAAATTAACACCGACTACACATTCTTCTCTGTTTCTCCTTTTACGGATTCTTCCTGGTAGAATCTCTCTAGTCATACCTAGCATTGGCCGTGGAAAGAATAAAATGTGTACATTGATAAAGAGAAGAATGAAAAAAAGAGAATATGTTATGAGGACCAGCACCTTAAATCTTTTTTTGTTCTGGCCGGGTTAATGTGTCTCTGTTTCTGTGTCTATTATAGCGTGCGCACACACACACACACACACACACACACACACACACACACACACACACACACACACACACACACACACACAGCTATACTCCGTCCCCCGATCTTCCCTTTAGCCCTTATCTGTGAAAGAAGCATTTTTACAGAGTATGAGCCGTAAAGAGCAGGGCTGAGCGGCAGATAGGTCGTAAATCTGGCCGTAAAAACGCTGGGCTGTCAAAGGGGCCGTCAGCCATCAATCGCATGCGCTCTGCAGCCTGATCAAGGGAAATAGGTGATAAAAAAACAGCATTTTAGGGAAATTATGTCCAGCCTTCCATTTGCAAAGTGCTGCAGTCGCATGGCACCAGAATCTTAATGACGGACTGGTGCAGGGAGCGAGGGAGGGAGGCGAGGGAGGGAGGGGAGGGAGGGAGGGAGGGAGGGAGGGAGGGAGGGAGGGAGGGAGGGAGGGAGGGAGGGAGGGAGGGAGGGAGGGAGGAGAGTATCACAGGAGGTTGGTGGAACCTTAATTGGGGAGGACAGGCTCGTGGTAATGGCTGTGGTGGAATAGGTGGAATGGTATCAAATACGACTGTACAGTCTCATATTATTCCTCTTTGGTTCTGTGAGGTCCTCAGCTCATCTGTTCCCCAAATCTGTTTTCATTTCTCTTCTTCTTGGGTTGTTATACATTATTTTCTTTGTGTCAATGTACCTCTATAGAGGAGGTATGAAGAGTTCAGATATGGAGGATGATTAGGTAGCATATTAGGAAATATTTGTTACTACTATCCCCTGGCACTCCGGACTTAACGTACAAAATAGCTTTTTTTATGAAGGGCCCTGTTAATATCTTTTGATTGTGTAATTCCTATGTAGTGCAACACAAAGTACTCTTTGGCATGGACCACTAAGAGACAGCGCGAGAGGGGGAGCGTATAAGATGTAGACTGGCCATAAAATAAGAGTACGTGGCCTCGTCTCTCCAACTGAGCATTGAGGTGATGAATGCAGCCATTGTCTGACCTGTGACTCCCCTCTTAATTGGGCGTTGTTCCTTAATTAATTTTAATCGCCTTTCTGCCGCTGGCCCGACGCCAGAGATGGTCTTCTGAGTGATGTAATGCTCCTATCAGAGCTGTTTAATAGCTGGAATGTGATTCAGACAGAGGGAGATGGAGCGGCAATGAGCGAAGTGGGATAGTTAGATGGGGGAGGGGAGGGGGGGGGGGCTATACTGTATGGCAAGGGCTAATATAGTATGATGTATAACTTAATGACACAAATGTAAACAGACACATGATCATAGGCTGCAATGAAATAGAGTATACCCAGGAGCGTTGTTACTTTCTCCCCAGTGAAGGAGCCTACATAAGCAAATGTACACAATGTATATGTGAGCTTATTATACGCCAATGCAGGAGATGTCTATGCTACTGTGTCCACTATCTGAGTAAGATTCAGGCTATTTTCTTCTCAGCCTGCCATCCTGATCAATGAGACTAGAATCTCCCTGACAACCACTTGAAGCCTTCTGCATCCCAGGCAGCACTTGGTCCTGGGTGCTATGCTGCCACCTACAGCCTGACCAGGGAGCTGCAGCCAGCCCGAGTCACGCTACCTCTGTCTGTCTACATATGCCTCCAAAATGGCAGCCTATTCCTTACGTAGCATTTACACTATACAAGCGGCACTTGCTAGCCACGTTAGCTTAAGCCCCCATGTGGGTGCTAACAAGCACGGTAGGTAGTGCTAGGTGTTAACGGTCATTGTCAGCAAATCCAGTAGGGGTTGAAAGCTATTGTGAGCTTTGATTGGACACTCGCGCCACGATATCCAGAGGATTTTAATAAAGTTCCTCTTTCCCCAACTTTGATTCCACCTGTGTAGGTCCCTGCCCACTCCGCTTCTCTTGCTTTCCTTCAATTGAAATTGAATGGCTTCCCATGTGTAAATGCGTAATGCCTCTTCCGAGTGTAAACAGACACATATAGTGCAAAGGCACCGTGTACAATAGGCCAGGAGCAGCTTAGCCTAAAAGTACATTTGTAATTATATAATCACTCCTGACTATACAGAAATCATTGAAAATACTACACCAGAGAGCATGATTTGGTTAAAGAGGATCATTAGCTTCTTTTAAAAAATAGCTGTGTATTGTTTAAAATCACAAGCGCATAGTCTACAGTCGGAAACACCATTTCAGCAGCATACGCTGCACATATCAAATCGCTGGGGTCTATCAGAGTCCAAAACATGTACGCAAACTAGAATATTGGATCGTTGGCTTTCATACTTTCTCAGATTCTCATCACAGCTCAAGGAATTTCCCTGTCAACACATTCAAATGAATAGAGGACACGTCCCGGAGCCACATTGGTTGGGAATGTTGGGGAGGTTCCCATTCAGGCTGTGCCTCCCCGAAGATGGTGGTCTTAGAAGGGATATCCACCTGTATATACAGTACCTGCATTCTCGTGTTTCTTTAACTCCCATTGTAGTTATTGTGTTTTTGCTTTTTTCTAGTATTATTATTATTACTCTTTCTTTGCATTATTGTGAAAGAGGTCTCAAGGTAAGAATTGCACTGTACTGTTTTACACCTGCTGAATAAACTTTGAAACACGGCACGTTAATTTAGATAGCCGTTCTAGCTTCTCCCTCACGTGGGTGTTAGCTAGCAGGGTAGGTGGTGCTACGTATCAACAGCCAATCCAGTAGGGGCTGGAATCTATAGTGAACTTCGATTGGTGAATGGAGTATTTTTATTAAGTTCAGCTTTCCCCAATTTTGGTCCCACCCTGTTCACACTCCCTCGCCCATGCTACTAGCAGTGCCCAACGGTCCCCCGCCCACTTCACTTCTCTCCATTGAAAGTCAACGGGGCTCCATTGTTTCATCGCCCCCAACGTGTTTATGTGGAAATGCACTGTCAGAGACACGTATTTATGTGACAATGGGACGCCAGACTATCGCGTCTGTGGCCTGTGATTTTAACATCAGCGAAATGCATCTAAAATAGTCCTAAACCTATCGCAATATTCCAAAATTCAATTGCGGGAAAAACACAAAAGAGAAAAGACCAAGAAAAACTAATCTGTCTTTAGTTCTCAACTCCTAAATTGAGCAAACAGTTGGCTAGGCATAACCCCGGCGAGTGTGCATATTCACTGTCATTAATTAACATTGGGTGAGTCAGTGCCACTGGAAAGTTATTTTAAGACAATATAATTTCCTCCAGGCAAGATGGATGTCATATTGTAGGGTACAATATGTGTATCCTCTTTTTTGTAGGCCAAGATTAGATGATTGCATTAAGGACAAGGTCGTTTTTATTGATCTCAGTTTGTTAGTGTCAGAGTAGGCTACCCATGTAAATGTTGTGGAATTAGGCCATTTTAAATATTCTGCTAATATGTCTCCAGTCAAGTGTTGTAGAATAGCATGAAATGTCTTCATAAAGGGCAACATTTTTCCCAAATCCTACTTTTAAATGTTCCTCTAGCTGGGCCTGAGCTCCAATGTGTGCAAAGAAAGCAAAATGTTAAGAACGTTTATTTTTTTTTTTGGTAACAGTATATCATAATCTTAATTTATGACTATCCAATCTACTCATCACATTAGGAATAATAGACCATCTTAAATGTGACTACAAACGCTTTATCAAAAATACGATTTTTCTAGGGGATGAAATAGCTTCTCCAAACTTGAAACTCACACGCCGCCTATTTAGTGCACTACCACTGACCAGAGCCCTATGGGTCTTGGTCAACAGTAGTCCACTATATGGGGAATAGGGTGCCATTTGGGATGTAGCCTGTGTGTGCCCAGCGTTGTGGTCTGCAGCAGGCAGCACGGACTCAGCTGCAGAGCCGGCCCTAGCCTTTTCAGGGCCCTAAGCGAAGCTTTGTTTGCCCCCATCTCGCGGGCAAAACATTTTATAGGGCAGGGAACTTCTTTGCTCGCTTTGAGGACAATACAGTTCCACTGACACAGCCCGCTACCAAAGCCTGTGGGCTCTCCTTCTCCGTAGCCAACGTGAGTAAAACATTACCAACAACGACAATACAGCCTACAGGGAGGAGGTGAGGGCCCTCGGAGTGTGGTGTCAGGAAAATAACCTCTCACTCAACGTTAAAAAAACATAAGGAGATGATCGTGGACTTCAGGAAACAGCAGAGGGAGCACCCCCCTATCCACATCAACGGGACAGTAGTGGAGAAGGTGGAAAGTTTTAAATTCCTCTGCATACACATCACGGACAAACTGAAATGGTCCACCCACACAGACAGTGTGGTGAAGAAGGCACCAACATGCCTCTTCAACCTCAGGAGGCTGAAGAAATTTGGCTTGTCATCTAAAACACTCACAAACTTTTACAGATGCACAATCGAGAGCATCCTGTCAGGCTGTATCACCGCCTGGTATGGCAATTGCAAACAAAGCTCACTTAGGGCCCCCAAAAGGCTAGGGGTGGCTCTGCAGCTGAGTCAGTGCTGCCTGCTGCAGACCCACAACGCTGGGAACACACAGGCTACATCCCAAATGGCACCTGCAAGGCTCTCCAGAGGGTAATGCCAAGATCATCAAGAACAACAACCACCCGAGCCACTGCCTGTTCACCCCGCTATCATCCAGAAGGCGAGGTCAGTACAGGTGCATCAAAGCCGGGACTGAGAGACTGAAAAACAGCTTCTATCTCAAGGTCATCAGACTGTTAAACAGCCATCATTAACATAGAGAGGCTACTGCCGACATACTGACTGAAATCTCTGGCCACTTAAATAAATGGACTTAATAAAGGTATCGCTAGTCACTTTAAATGACACCACTTTAATGTTTACATGGAGGTATCACTAGTCACTTTAAATAATGCCACTTTAAAAGAATGTTTACATGTCTTACATTACTCATCTCATATGTACAGTTGAAGTCGTAAGTTTACATACACTTAGGTTGGAGTCATTAAAATTCGTTTTTCAACCACTCCACAAATTTCTTGTTTATGATTACAGACAAATTATTTAACTTATAATTCACTGTATCACAATTCCAGTGGGTCAGAAGTTTAAATACACTAAGTTGAAAGTGCCTTTAAACAGCTTGGAAAATTCCAGAAAATGATGTCATGGCTTTAGAAGCTTCTGATGGGCTAATTGACATCATTTGAGTCAATTGGAGGTGTACCTGTAGATGTATTTTAAGGCCTACCTTCAAACTCAGTGCCTCTTTGCTTGACATCATGGGAAAATCAAAATAAATCAGCCAAGACCTCAGAAAAAAAATGTAGACCTCCACAAGTCTGGTTCATCCTTGGGAGCAATTTCCAAACGCCTGAAGGTACCACATTCATCTGTGCCAGGAATAGTACGCAAGTATAAACACCATGGGACCACGCAGCCGTCATACCGCTCAGGAAGGAGATGCGTTCTGTCCCTTAGAGATGAATGTACTTTGGTGTGAAAAGTGCAAATCAATCCCAGAACAACAGCAAAGGACCTTGTGAAGATGCTGGAGGAAACAGTAATATCCACAGTAATACGAGTCCTATATCGACATAACCTGAAAGACCGCTCAGCAAGGAAGAAGCCACTGCTCAAACCGCCATAAAAAAATGGTTTGGTTTGCAACTGCACATAGGACAAAGATCATACTTTTTTGGAGAAATGTTCCCTGGTCTGATGAAACAAAATATAACTATTTGGCCATAATGACCATCTTTAAGTTTGGAGGAAAAGGGAGAGGCTTGAAGCCGAAGAACATCATCCCAACCGTGAAGCACAGGGGTGGCAGCATCATGCTGTGGGGGTGCTTTGCTGCAGGAGGGACTGGTGCACGTAACAAAATAGATGGCATCATGAGGGAGAAATATTATGTGGATGGAACATTATGTGGATATATTGAAGCAACATCTCAAGACATCATATATTATTATTATTATTATATTAAAGCTTGGTCACAAAATGGGTCTTCCAAATGGACAATGACCCCAAGCATACTTCTAAAGTTGTGGCAAAATGGCTTAAGGACAACAAAGTCAAGGTATTGGTGTGGCCATCACAAAGCCCTGACCTCAATCCCATAGAACATTTGTGGGCAGAACTAAAAAATTGTGTGCGAGCAAGGAGGTCTACAAACCTGACTCAGTTATATCAGCTCTGTCAGGAGGAACGGGCCAAAATTACCCAACTTATTGTGGGAAGCTTGTGGAAGCCTACCTGAAACATTTGACCCAAGTTAAACCATTTAAAGTCAATGCTACCAAATACTAATTTAGTGTATGTAAACTTCTGACCCACTGGGAATGTGATGAAAAAATTAAACGCTGAAATAAATAATTCTCTACTTTTATTCTGACATTTCACATTCTTAAAATAAAGTGATGATCCTAACTGACCTAAGACAGAATTTTTACTAGGATTAAATTCAGGAATTGTGAAACTGAGTTTAAATTTATTTGACTAAGGTTTATGTAAACTTCTGACTTCAACTGTATATACTGTATTCTACACCACCTACTGCATCTGGCCTATGCCACACGCCATCACTCATCCATATATTTTTATGTACATATTCTTATTCATCCCTTTATATTTGTGTATAAGGTAGTTGTTGTGAATTTGTTAGATTACTTGTTAGATATTACTGCATAGACGGAACTAGAAGCACAAGCATTTCGCTACACTCGCATTAACATATGCTAACCATGTGTATGTGACCAATACAATTTGATTTGATTTGCCAGGGACCTCACGATGCGATATTATCACAATAATTTGGTGACAATGCATTCTTTGGTGACAGTGCATTCACAAAGTATTCAGACCCCTTCACTTTTTCCACATATCGTTACATTAGAGCCTTATTCTAAAAGGTTTTTGTTTTAATTGTCTTCAATCTACACACCCCATAATGACAAAGCAAAAACTGTTTATTTTTTACAGTTCTGCAAATGTATAACATTTTTTTTTTTTACTGAAATAGGACATATACATAAGTATTCAGACCCTTTACTCAGTAGTTTGTTGAAGCACCTTTGGCAGTGATTACAGCCTCGAGACATCTTGGGTATGACGCCACAGGCTTGGCACACCTGTATTCAGGTTATTGGTCACACCTCTGACCAAGTCCCTTCTCCCCGATTGATCAGTTTGGCTGGCGGCCAGCTCTAGGAAGAGTCTTGGTGGTTCCAAACTTCTTCCATTTAAGAATGATGGAGGCCATCGTGTTCTTGGGGACCTTCAATTCTGCAGACATTGTTTGGTACCATTCTCCAGATCTGTGCCTTGACACAATCCTGTCTCGGAGCTCTACGAATAATTCCTTTGACCTCATGGCTTGGTTTTTGCTCTGACATGCACTGTCAACTGTGGGACCTTATATAGAAAGGTGTGTGCATTTACAAATAATGTCCAATCGAATTTACCACAGGTGTACTCTATCAAGTTGTAGAAACATCAAGGATGATCAATGGAAACAGGATGCACCTGAGCTCAATTTCGAGTCTCATAGCAAAGGCTATTTCTGAATATTTATGTAAATAAGGTATTTCTGTCCTCCTGTCATTATGAGGCATTGTGTGTAGATTGATGAGGAAAAATGCTTATTTAATTCACTTTAGTATAAGGCTGTAACGTAACAAAATGTGGAAAATGTGAAGGGGTCTGAGTACTTTCTGAATTCATACCCCTAAGCATTTTGGTTTGGGAGTAGAGTAAAATGTGCCGTTTTAAAGCAAGCGTTCAGCAATTCTACACATTTTCCATGGGGTGGAAAGTTTAGTAATTTTATGAAAAATGTCATGCAATTCTACTCATTTTGCCATGAGACAGAGAGAAGTTAAGTTCTAAAGCTAAATTTCCTGCAACACATTTTGCCAAGACTTATACCATGTTAATGATATCTGAGGGAGAGTGACTAACAAAATCAATAGGGGCCCCTTGGAGTTCAGGGCTTGTAGGTACGTGCCCTGCCTGCCTGGTTGGTATTCAGCCATAATTAGATAGCTTGCTAGACTAACTTAACAATCCAAAATGATTAGCTGAAATGGATAATTCAGTGACTGACATAACTAGAGGAAAAACAACCACATTTTGAAATTGCACCTTGTGTATTCTACTATTCTGAATCTCAACAGTAAGTTGAGACCCTGACTGAGTTCCCAAAAAAAAGTTAAATAGCGGCTGGGGCCGCTATTTAAGCAACCGCTTATGTCTGGAGCCGGACCTGCTCTGCTGGGTTTAGTTCAGGATGGGAACCTGCTGCTGAGTGTTAGCCTGGGCACACAGCCAGCCTGGCATTTCCTGTGCGCAAGAGGAACAGACAGACTGCTGTGTAGACATGCAGAAACTATCACCAGGAGTTGGTGCACTTTGTCGACGCATGTCCTCATTCATCTAACGGAAGCTCCTCCTAGCTTTATGGCCGCAAGGTTAATGGTGCCCTGCCTCTAGTGTTCCTCCTGTGGTGGGCGACTGCACCATTACAGTAGCTGTGTTGAAGAGAAGAGAGATGTTGACTTGATTGTGTAAGAAAGCCGGGCCTCTCATGCCCTGAGAATATCGGCTGATAATGTTAGATAATTAGGAGGAATATGGGATGCACACATTGCACAGATAGTGATATCGCTAGAGTTGCCTTGTCTGTTTATGAAGTGTATCCATAAAAGCCCACAGGCACTCAAATGGACAGCTACATTAATAAATAGGTGCTTTGTAGTAAGCTTTTGGAAAAGTGAGGAATAACAAAGCTGTAGTACCTGTCTTTACTGCATGGGGGCGGTAAGTGCTGCTCACCACACTATGGAGAGGCTGAATAAACAAGACAGGCACTGGTATGCTGAGGCATTGAGATCTAGTCTGATCAGAACTCTGGGCTGAAGCAGAGAGGAAGAGAGGCCCAACTCAGAGGAAAATATGTCTCCCTCCAGCTGGTGGCATTTGTTTCATTGTTTTGCCCACCAAGTTTTTTTTGTATGGAAGGTCAATGAAAGAGTGTCAAATTTGGTCAACAAAACATTTACAGTGCATTCCGAAAGTATTCAGACCCCTTGACTTTTTACACATTTTGTTACATTACAGCCTTATTTTAAAATGGATTAAATAGATTTTCCCTCAAATCTACACAAACGACATAAAAATACTTAAGAGTTCAGACCTGTCACTCAGTACTTTGTTGAAGCACCTTCGGCAGCGATTACAGCCTCAAGTCTTCTAGGGTATCCACGCTACAAGCTTGGCACCTGTATTTGGGAGTGTCCCCATTCTTCTCTGCAGATCCTCTCAAGCTCTGTCAGGTTGGATAGGGAGCGTCACTGCACAGCTATTTTCAAGTCCAGGCTCTGGCTGGGCCACTCAAGGACATTCAGAGAATTGTCCCGCAGCCACTCCTGCGTTCTCTTGGCTGTGTGCTTAGGGTCGTTGTCCTGTTGGAAGGTGAATGTCCTCTTAGACTGGCAGGATTTCACCTTCCGGGTCCTGAGCACTCTGGAGTAGAACTTTCATTTTCTCCTTTCATTTTCCCCTCGATCCTTACTGGTCTCCCAGTCCCTGCCTCTGAAAAACAGCCCCACAGCATGATGCTGCCACCACCATGCTTCACCGTAGGGATGCTGCCATTCAGGCCAAGAGTTCAATATTGGTTTCATCAGACCAGAGAATCTTGTTTTCTCATGGTCTGAAGTGCTTTTAGGTGCCTTCAATTCTGCAGACATTTTTTGGTACCCTTCCCCAGATCTGTGCCTCGGCACAATCCTGTCTCGGAGCACTAAGGACAATTCCTTCAACATCATAGTGGTTTTTGCTCTGACATGCACTGTCAGCTGTGGGACCTTATACAGTGGCTTCCAAAAGTATTCACCCCCTTGGCATTTTTTCCTATTTTGTTGCCTTACAACCTGGAATTAAAATAGATTTTTGGGGGGTTATCTTTTGATTGACACAACCTGCCTACCACTTCGAAGATGCAAAAAAATGATTGTGAAACAAACAAGAAATAAGACAACCCAGGTCGTAAGCAACTATTCACCCCCAAAATCAATACTTTGTAGAGGCAACTTTTACAGAAATTACAGCTGCAAGTCTCCTGGAGTATGTCTCTATGAGCTTGGCACATCTAGCCACTGGGATTTCTGCCCATTCTTCAAGGCAAAACTGCTCCAGCTCCTTCAAGTTGAATGGGTTCCTGGTGTGGCAATCTTTAAGTCATACCAGAGATTCTCAATTGGATTGAGTCTGGGCTTTTGATGCCATTCAAGACATTTTTAAATGTTTCCCCTTAAACCACTCAAGTGTTGCTTTAGCAATATGTAGAGTCATTGGCCTGCTGGAGGTGAACCTCCATACCAGTCTCAAATCTCTGGAATACTGAAACAGGTTTTCCTCAAGAATTTCCCTGTATTTAGCACCATCCATCATTCCTTCAATTCTGACCAGTTTCCCAGTCCTGCCTCTGAAAAACATCCCCACCGCAGGATGCTGTTCTCGAGGGTGATAAGAGGTGTTGGGTTTGCGCCAGACATAGCGTTTTCCTTGATGGCCAAAAAGCTCAATTTTAGTCTCACCTGACCAGAGTACCTTCTTCCATATGTTTGGGGAGTCTCCCGCATGCCTTTTGGCGAACACCAAACGTGTTTGCCTATTTCTTTCTTTAGCAATGGCTTTTTTTCTGTCCACTCTTCCATAAAGCCCAGCTCTGTGGAGTGTACTGCTTAAAGTGATCCTATGGACAGATACTCCAATCTCCACTGTGGAGCTTTGCAGCTCCTTCAGGGTTAACTTTGGTCACTTTGTTGCCTCTGATTAATGCTCTCCTTGCCTGGTCCATGAGTTTTGGTGGGCAGCCCTCTCTTGGCAGGTTTGTTGTGGTGCCAAATTCTTTCTATTTAAAATAAATGGATTTAATGGTGCTCCGTGGGATGGCCAAAGTTTCAGATATTTTTTTATAACCCAACCCTGATCTGTACTTCTCCACATCTTTGTCCCTGACCTGTTTGGAGAGCTCTTCATGGTGCCTGCTTGAGTGGTGCCCCTTGCTTGGTGGTGCCTGCTTGGTGGTGCCCCTTGCTTTAGTGGTGCCCCTTGCTGAAGATTTGCTTAGTGGTGGTGTGGAGTGGTGCCCATTGAGTGGTGACTTCTGATTATGTGACTTCTGAATGTAATTGTGCCAGATCTTATTTACGGGCTTTATAGCAAAGGGGGTAGTATATATGCACACACCACTTTTCAGTTTCAAAGTAGTGTTTTTCACTTCACCAATTTGGATGTCCATTATAATAATAATAATATATGCCATTTAGCAGGCGCTTTTATCAGCGACTTACAGTCATGTGTGCATACATTCTACGTATGGGTGGTCCGGAATCAGACCCACTACCCTGGCGTTACAAGCGCCATGCTCTACCAACTGAGCTACAGAAGGGCGTGAAATACATATACAAATCCATTCAAATTACAGGTTGTAATGATTTATTTATTTTTAAACGCTAAGAGGGGTGAATACCTTTGCAAGGCACTGTATAAGACATGTGTGCCCCTTTCCAAATAATTTCCATTCAATTGAATTTACCACAGGTGGACTCCAATCAAGTTGTAGAAACATCTCAAGGATGATTAATGGAAACAGGATGCACCTGAGCTCAATTTGGAATCTCATGGCAAGGGTCTGAATACTTATGTAAATAAGGTGCGGGGTTTGTGAACTATTCTAAACCTGTTTTGCTTTTTGTCATTATGGGGGTGTTGTATGTAGATTGATGAGAAAAACAATTAATTCAAGCCATTTTAGAATAAGGCTGTAACGTAACAAAATGTGGGAAAAGGGGAAGGGGTCTAAATGCTTTCCGAAGCCACTCTATTTGCTACATGAGGTTTATTTAATCAAATACAAGTTCTGCAATGCTTTAGTTGTTACCCAGGTGTACTGCTATATATAGAATACTGAACAAAAAGATAAACGCAACATGTGAGGTGTTGGTTCCATGTTTCATGAGATAAGACATATGTGGCATTGTGTTCTAGTTTTGAGGGAGTGTTCATTTGGCATGCTGGAATGTCCACAGAACCTGTTGCCAGAGGAATTGAATGTTCATTTCTCTACCCATAAGCTGCCTCCAACTGTCTGTAATAAAGCTATTTTGTGGAAAAACTCACTCTGATTTGCTGGGCCTGGCTCCCCAGTGGGTGGAGCCTGGCTGCCAGAATGGGCAGAGCCTATGCCCTCCCAGACCAACCCATGGCTGCATTCCTGCCCAGTCATGTGATATCCATAGATTAGGGCTTAATGAATGCATTTCAATGAACTGATTTCCTTATATGAACTGTAACTCAGTCAAATCTTTGAAATTGTTGCATGTTTACATTTTGTTCAGTATAAGTGGACACACAACATCCAGAAACCTTGAGAAAAAAAACACTTTATATCGGAGTTGTCTCGAGATGGCTATGTATATTCATGGCGTGATGCAAGTAGCATAGCATCTCTCTCCATTGAATACAGGCGGTTGACGTCACCCTCAACGAATGTTCAAAAAAGTATTACAACAATGAGATATATCCCACCAATCCAAAGAAAGTATAGGCGGGAGCTAGACAGCCCGTCGTGCTGCTTTGTGGACAACGACTTCCATTGTCAGGGCGGAGAAACATGTGTCTTGTCAGTATATCAATAATATTTGGCTGAAGTTAATGCTCTCATTGCATTTTTCCCCTGTCTTTTTCTCGCTTTCTATTTTCTCTAAGAAAATAGTGGCTTAATAGTAAGATACAGAAATCTTAAAGCTTTGAGGATGCCAATTCCGCTCAGAAACTTTTCTTAATGACACATCTGTCATATTCATAGTGGAGAGGTGTCACATGGGAAAGAAATGTCCTTCTGTCCACTAAATCCTTCCATTCTCCCGAGGAAGTCATTGGCTCTGTCTGAAATGGTACTCTATTCCCTATAGTGCACTACTTTTGACCAGAGCCATGTGTCTGGTCAAAGGAAGTGCACTATATAGTGAATAGGTTGCCATTTTCAGACGTAGCCAATGAGCAGGCAGTTCTGCTGACAGCACATCCTAAACAAACCCTTCCTCTCTAAGGAAATAGTGCACCTCCATCCAATATGGCTTCTCAACTATAGATTTGAAGTCAATTCCCTTTTAATTCCAGTCAATTTAAGAAGTGCACTGGGACATTTTTCCAGGCTATGAATTGAATTTCCATTAATTTCTTCATTGAATTGATCTAACCCTGACATGAATGGTAAAGGAACCAGGGTATATTTTTGCTCATTCATCCCAATCTACTCAAATCTATTCATTGCTATGTTACATCTCTGGTCCTTTAGTTATGTTGCCAAGGTAAATTTACCGGTCTGGTGGCTATGTCATTGGCTTTACTCTGGCTTGCTGTTCTGCTATTAGTGTATAATGTACTTGCATTAGAGTGTAATGGCTATGATAGGAGAAAACTGAGAATGGATCAACAACATTGTAGTTACTCCACTACTAATACTAATCTAAATGACAGAGTGAAAAGAAGTAAAACTATTCCAAAACATGCATCCGGTTTGCAATAAGGCACTAAATTAATATGGATAAAAATGTGGCAAAGAAATACACTTTATGTCCTGAAAACAAATCAAATCAAATTGCATTGGTCACATACACATGGTTAGCAGATGTTAATGCGAGTGTAGCGAAATGCTTGTGCTTCTAGTTCCGACAATGCAGTGATATCTAACAAGTCATCTAACAAATTCACAACAACTATCTTATACACAAATATAAAGGGATGAATAAGAATATGTACATATAAATGTATTGTAATGAACAAGGCAGGGAGCAGGTCTCGAACCCTCGACCTTCTAGCCCGAAGTCCAGCGCGCTATCGACTGTGCCGCAAAGCATGCTCGAGCAGCAGAGTCGATATCCTCGCTTATAAAAACCAGAGTCTTTACAATATGGATGAGCGATGGCTGTAGCGGCATAGGCAAGATGCAGTAGATGGTAAAGAATACAGTATACTCATCTCATATGTATAATGTAGGAAATGTAAACATTATTAAAGTGGCTTTATTTAAAGTGACTAATGATACCTTTATTAAGTCCATTTATTAATGTGGCCAGAGATTTGAGTCTGTTTGTTAGTAGCAGCCTTTCTATGTTAGTGATGGCTGTTTAACAGTCTGATGGCCTTGAGATAGAAGCTGTTTTTCAGTCTCTCGGTCCCAGCTTTGATGCAGCTGTACTGACCTCGCCTTCTGGATGATAGCGAGGGAACAGGGAGTGGCTCGGGTGGTTGTTGTCCTTGATGATCTTTTTGGCCTTTCTGTGACATCGGGTGCTGTAGGTGTTCTGGAGGGCAGGTAGTTTGCCCCCTATGATGCGTTGCGCAGACCGCACTACTCTCTGGAGCCTGCAGTTGAGGACGGTACAGTTGCCGTACCAGGCGGTGATACAGCCCGACAGGATGCTCTCGATTGTGAATCTGTATTCTGTATAGTTTGTGTGTTTTAGGTGACAAGCCAAATTTCTTCAACCTCCCGAGGTTGAAGAGGTGCTTTGCGCCTTCTTCACCACGCTGTGTGTGGATGGACCATTTCAGTTTGTCCATGATGTGTACGTCAAGGAACTTTCCACCTCTCTCCACTAATGTCCTGTCTATGTGGATGGGGAGAGGGGGTATTTTCCTGACACCACACCCGAGGGCCCTCACCTCCTCCCTGTAGGCCATCTCGACGTTGTTGGTAATCAAGCCTACCACTCTAGTGTTTTATGAAGACTTGATGATTGAGTTGGAAGATTGCATGGCCATGCAGTCATGCGTGAACAGGGAGTACAGGAGAGGGCTGAGAACGCACCCTTGTGGGGCCCCAGTGTTGAGGTTCAGCGGGATGGAGATGTTCTTTCCTACCTTCACCATCTGGGGGCGGCCCGTCAAAGTCCAGGACCCAGTTGCATGGGACGGGTCGAGACCCAGCTAATGACGAGTTTGGAGGTTACTATGGTGTTAAATGCTGAGCTGTAGTCAATGAACAGCATTCTTACAAAGGTAGATCCTCTTGTCCAAATGGGATAGGGCAGTGTTCAGAGTGATGGCGATTGCATCATCGGTGGACCTATTGGGGCGGTAAGCAAATTGGAGTGGGTCTAGGGTATCAGGTAGAGTGGAGGTGATATGATCCTTGACTAGTCTCTCAAAGCACTTCATGATGACAGAAGTGAGTGCCACAGGGCGATTAATCATTTAGTTACCTTAGCTTTCTTGAGTACAGGAACAATGGTGGCCATCTTGAAGCATGTGGGGACAGCATACTGGGATGGGATTGATTGAATATGTCCGTAAACACACCACACAGCTGGTCTGCGCATGCTCTGAGGACGCGGCTACAGATGCTGTCTGGGCAGGCAGCCTTGCGAGGGTTAACACGTTTAAATGTTTAATTCACGTTGGCCACGGAGAAGGAGAGCCCACAGGCTTTGGTATGCAGGCCATGTCAGTGGCACTGTATTGTTCTCAAAGCGAGGCAAAGAAGTTGTTTCATTTGTCTAGGAGCAGGACGTCGATGTCTGCGACAGGGCTGCTGTTTTCTTTTTGTAATCCGTGATTGACTGTAGACCCTGCCACATTCGTCTCTTGTTTGAGCCGTTGAATTGCGATTCCACTTTGTCTCTGTACTGACACTTTGCTTGTTTGATTGCCTTGCAGGAGGGAATAGCTGCACTGTTTGTATTCGGTCATGTTTCCAGTCACCTTGTCATGATTAAAAACAGTGGTTTGCGCTTTAGTTTTAGGGGAGGGTATACACAGCTGTGACTATATTCAAAGAAAATTCTCTTGGGAAGATAATGTGGTCAGCATTTGATTGTAAGGAATTCTAGGTCAGGTGAACAAAATGATCTATGTTGTTATGAGTACACCATGAGTCGTTAATCATACGGCATGCACCCCTCCCTTCTTCTACCAGAGAGATGTTTGTTTCTGTCGGCGCGATGCATGAAGAAACCCGGGTGGCTGTATCGACTCTGACAACATATCCTGAGTGAGCCATGTTTCCGTGAAACAGAGAATGTTACAATTTCTGTCTCTCTGGAAGGCAACTCGTTCCCTAATTTCGTCCACCTTGTTATCTAGAGATTGGACATTGGCAGAGAAATATGCTCGGAAGCGGTGGATGGTGTGCTCGCCTTCTGAGTCTGACCAGTAGACCGCTCCATCTGCATCTTCTGCGGCGACCGCATTGTTTTGGGTCGGCCTCTGGGATAAGATCCCATGTCCAGGAGTGGAGAGTAAGAACAAGGGATCCTCTTCCAGGAAAGACGTATTCCTAGTCGTAATGTTGGTAAGTTGACATCGCTTTTATATGCAATAGTTCATCCCGACAGTATGTAATAACACTTGAGATGTTCTGGGCTAACAATGTAAGAAATAATACATTTAAAAAAACAAATAACTGCATAGTTTCCTAAGGACCGGAAGCGATGCGACCATCTCTGACCACCTATGTTTGGGGCAAATCCAACACATCATTGAATACCGCTCCTCATATTCTCAAGCATGGTGGTGGCTGCATCATGTTATGGTATGGTTGTCATTGGCAAGAACAAGGGAGTTTTTAGGATAAAGAAACGGAATAGAGCTAAGCACAGCCAAAATCCTGGATGAAAACTTGGTTCAGTCTGCTTTCCAACTGACACTGGGAGACAAATGTACCTTTCAGCAGGACAATGACCGAAAACACAAGGTCAAATATACCCTGGGTTTGCTTACCAAGACAATGCTGAATGGTCTAGTTACATTTGACTTAAATTTGCTTGAATCTATGGCAAGACTTGAAAATGGCTATCTAGCAATGAATTTGTAAAAATAACAATGGTCAAATATTGTTCAATCCAGGTGTGCAAAGCTCTTAAACACTTACCCAGAAAGACTCAGTTGTAATCGCTCCCAAAGGTGATTCTAACATGAGTCGGGTTAAAAACATATCAAGATACAGTATATTAGTGTTTTATTTTTCATTTAAAAAAGTAATGTTTTTTATTTTTATTATTCCAATTTGACATTAGAGTATTTTGTGTATATCAGTTCAATCTCACTTTGTTAAACAACAAAATGTGGACAGGAGTCAAGAGTTGGGAACACTGGATGAATTTACACAAGATATACCAAGAATGTACACTATCGGTCAAAAGTTTTAGAACACCTACTCATTCAAGGGGTTTTGTTTATTTTTACTATTGTCTACATTGTAAAAAATAGTGAGACATCAAAACTATGAAATAACACATATGGAATTGTTTTAGTAACCAAGAAGGTTAAACAAATCAAAATATATTTAAGTTTGAGAGTCTAACAATAGCCACCCGTTGCCTTGATGACAGCTTTTCACACTCTTGGCATTCTCTCAACCAGCTTCATGAGGAGTCACCTGGAATGCATTTCAATTAACATGCAGTGCCTTCTTAAAAGTTCATTTGTGGAATTTATTTCCTTCTTAATGCATTTGAGCCAGTCAGTTCTGTTGTGACTAAAATACCTATTCCATATTATGGCAAGAACAGCTCAAACGAGCAAAGATAAGGACAGTTCATCATTACTTTAAGACATGAAGGTCAGTCAATACAGAAAATGTCTTTGTGACGAGGTGTGGATGAACGGATGATCTCCCAATGTGTATTTCCCACCGTAAAGCATGGAGGAGGAGGTGTTATGGTGTGCAGGTGCTTTGCTGGTGAAAACTGTCTGTGATGTATTTAGAATTCAAGGCACACTTAAACCAGCATGGCCAACTCAGCAATATGCATCGATACGCCATCCCATCTGGTTTGGGCTTAGTGGGACTATCATTTGTTTTTCAACAGGACAATGACCCAAAACACCTCCAGGCTGTGTAAGGGCTATTTTACCAAGAAGGAGAGTGATGGAGTGCTGCATCAGATGACCTGACCTCCACAATCAACCAACCTCAACCAAATTGAGATGGTTTTGAATGAGTTGGGCTGCAGAGTGAAGGAATAGCAGCCAACAAGTGCTCAACATTTGTGGGAGCTCCTTCAAGACTGTTGGAAAATAATTCCAGGTGAAGCTGGTTGAGAGAGTGCCAAGCGCATTCAGAAGCAATGAAATTCCACAAATTAACTTTTTAACGAGGCACACCTGCTATTGAAATGCATTCCAGGTGACTACCTCATTAAGCTGGTTGAGAGAATGCCAAGTGTGTGCAAAGCTGTCATCAAGGCAAAGGGTGGCTACTTTGAAGAATCTAATATCAAATATATTTAGATTTGTTTAACAATTTTGGGTTACCACATCATTCCATATGTGTTATTTCATAGTTTTTATGTCTTCACTATTATTCTACAATGTAGAAAATAGTAAAAATAAAGAAAAGCCCTTGAATGGGTAGGTGTTCTAAAGCTTTTACCTGGTAGTGTATGTTGTAGTTCTTATCTTGTGGTTCTTATCTTAAAGTCAAGAGCTCTCTTTGTTGTGATGGTTGCAGAAAGAGCTTTAATGGCTTTGGGGAGATTTTTGAAATGCCAGGTTTTAGTCTGTCTGTAGCCCCAGGGCTGAGAGAGATTTCAGTCAAAGCTATTTGAGTCCCCCAAGCACCAGTGATTTATTAACCTCCAGGGACATCTGCAAAGAACCTTCCACTTCTCCTCCCTCCCCTCTCTCTCCTCTCTCTTTTCCCTCCCCCCTCCTTGTTGCAGAGATTCAGCAGTAAACTTGAATATTGTCAACTTTGATGTGACATGGTGAGGGCAGACAAAAACATTGAAAAATCCTTCAAACACACTCATAGCAATCTTGGCTCTCCGGGGCCATTTCTTATGGTTCCAAACCAACTCTGTCCTCAGTCTTGCTTGTCTCCTTCCCTTTTAACATCCTTTTCCTCTGTCGCTGTTTCTCTGTCCAGCTGGACTCGTCAATCTGTGTGACAGCTGGCCATCATCCATCTATGTAGAATGGGAGATGCCCAAGGGCACTGGGCAGAGACAATTAGGTAATGTTTTCTTTCTCTGACTCTCAGTGGTATATTACAACATATTAAATAAGTGTTGTTTAAAGCCATTTCAATTGGACTGTATTGGTATTGGTTACCTATGTCAACATAAGTCTCTGGTTAATTTTGGTGTGTATATTGTCTGGTACAGTTAACCTAACTCTTGGATATTGGAGCTAAAGCAGGTTTTTGCTACTGGCCAACCCTGGCATGAAGTGATGGGTGAGATTGCTGTGGGTTTGAAGGTTAGGAGGGGCTTTAGTTGGCGTCCAATCACCCCATGGTCTCATTTGGTGGCATCTCAGACTCACCACATCCTGTTTCTCAACGTGGCCCATTAGCAGAGAAAAAGAACTTCCCAAGCTACTCAAGCAGACCTGGCATCCGGCAAAACTGTCATTCTGGGAAATAACTTTTTCCCAAATACACATTTCCATCTATTTTCCTTTTCATGCTATTTTAATTGACTGATGAATTAGATGATTTAAATAGACATTTTTGCGGCTCAGTGTTTAGTTGCACTGTCAGATGTATGCACGTGAGTTTGTGTGTGAGGTTTGTCTAACTGTGATGAGGATGACTTCAGTGGGTATGAAATTTGCCATCCCATGTTAATAATGGGGTTTTATAAACCAAGTTTTCCCCAGCAGCCTTTGAAAAGAGCTGTTCTAACAGATGGTAAATTACAGCCATGAAATGAATCAGATGATTGTGAATGTGAATTAATTCACTCAATTCAAAATTCACATTTTTGTTATTCTATTTAACTTTTATACATTTGATGGATCGTAATTTACACAGGACCAGTCTGTCATGTGCAATGTACATGTTAATACACCCGTCTGGTGTTCAACCTTCCCAAGTTCTCTCACGTCACCGCCGCTCCTCCGCTCTCTCCACTGGCTTCCAGTTGAAGCTCGCATCCGCTACAAGACCATGGTGCTTGCCTACGGAGCTGTGAGGGGAACGGCACCTCAGTACCTCCAGGCTCTGATCAGGCCCTACACCCAGACAAGGGCATTGCGTTCATCCACCTCTGGCCTGCTCGCCTCCCTACCACTGAGGAAGTACAGTTCCCGCTCAGCCCAGTCAGAACTGTTCGCTGCTCTGGCCCCCAATGGTGGAACAAACTCCCTCACGACGCCAGGACAGCGGAGTCACAGACACTCTTATCCAGAGCGACTTACAAATTGGTGCATTCACCTTATGACATCCAGTGGAACAGCCACTTTACAATAGTGCATCTAAATCTTTTAAGGGGGTGAGAAGGATTACTTTATCCTATCCTAGGTATTCCTTAAAGAGGTGGGTTTATACATACATACACCACACTTGTCTTCTATAGTCATACAGGGTTTATGGTCTGGCTTTAGGAGTTTAACAGAATGTCAAAGCAAAGCATACTGGCAACTAGGCTTAGTCAAAACTCAAAATAACAATTAGACTATTCCAGGACTCTGCATACCAGTTAAAGCCACGCTCGTGAAAGTGGGCCATCAACAAAATTGTAAACAATGGAGCAAATGCATCCCATGGCGTTCACACATGCAAATAGAATTAGATTTTTATGACACATCTAAGTCTCATGACAACAAAATCAAACAATAACACAGTAATCGGTCCTCAGCTCTTTGGTTATGATGATACAAATATCAGGAGGATCTTAGAAGTCATATCCTTCCAAATCAAGGGGAGTATTTCATTCATTGAAATTACTGAAGTTTAAAATGTTTTTTTAAAGACATGATTACCAACGTAACTATCATAAACCTATTAATTGTTACAACTTCAACATCAAACCATATACTTTGGCACTTGTGTGATCATTTTTAAAGGTAAACTTGGAAAAGGGTATATCATCAAAGATTTTATGTAGGGGTGAGTGATATATTTTATATTAGTAAGATGTGGATTTGCAAAAACTGTCTGCGACTGCCAGAATACAGCATCTCACAACATGTAAACTAGCATGAGTGCCAGTCTGTTTGTGCTATCATGCCAATTCCGTCAGACATTATGCTATAAAAGGTAATCCATTTGATAACATGCCCAAAAGAGCAAGTATGTTAAGCTTTACTCCTTTGTATACAGCAATAAGAACAGTGAATGGAAATCTATTGAAGGAAAGGGAAGGGGTAGTACCAGCAGGGATATTACTTGGGGGCCTTGGCAAAGGCAGTTAAATTCTTCCCTGGCTTTGTCATGGATGAGTAAGGCAAGGTTGGTCCCCATACGCAACAGTCA
The DNA here is from genome assembly GCF_023373465.1 of Oncorhynchus keta. Lineage (NCBI taxonomy): Eukaryota > Metazoa > Chordata > Actinopteri > Salmoniformes > Salmonidae > Oncorhynchus > Oncorhynchus keta. The sequence goes on from NW_026288039.1 coordinate 22,146, forward strand.
TTTACTTGGCTGGAAAACAACAGTCGGTTGCTATGTGTCTCCAACCCCACCCAAGTTCAATTACCATGGAGTCTTCTTTCTGCGGTTTTTAATATAAAACCGTGTAATGCCATTCCTACTTCCAAGATCGTGTGCGTTAAAAGTATACAGCTGTACTTGCACATTTACATTCACAATAGGTCTGCAATCATATTGTGAATAATTGTAGTTTCGAATGACACTAGTATACAGTACAAGTCAAAAGTATTTACACACTTACTCATTCAAGGGTTTTTCTTTATTTTTACTATTTTCTACATTATAATATAATAGTGAAGAGATCAAAACTGTGAAATAACACATGGAATCATGTAGTAACCAAAAAGTGTTAATCAAAATATATTTTAGATTTCAGATTCTTAAAAGTACAAGTTGAGGTCAGTTGACTGTGGAGGCCAGGTCATCTGCTGCAGCACTCCATCACTCCTTGGTGAAATAGCCCTTACAAAGCCTGAGGTGTGTTGGGTCATTGTCCTGTTGAAAACAAATGATAGTCACACTAAGCGCAAAAACCAGATGGGATGGCATATCATTGCAGAATGCAATGATCAAGTCCAGTTTCTTCAAGTGCAGTCGTAAAAAACAATCAAGCTCTATGATGAAACTGGCTCTCCTGAGAACCTCCACAGGAAAAGAAGATCCAGAGTTACCTCTGCTGCAGAGGAGAAGTTCATTAGAGCACTGCACCTCAGATTGCAGCCCAAATAAATGCTTCACAGAGTTCAAGTAACAGAAACATCTCAACATGAACTGCATGAATCAGGCGTTCATGGTCTAATTGCTGCAAAGAAACCTGTACTAAAGGAAGAGACTTGCATGGGCCAAGAAACACAAGCAGTGGACATTAGACAGGTGGAAATCTGTCCTTTGGTCTGGTGAGTCCAAATTTGAGATTTTTTGGTTCCAACCGCCGTGTCTTTTGAGACGCAGCAGGGGTGAATGGATGATCTATGTGTGGTTCCCACCGTGAAGCATAGAGGAGGAGGTGTGATGGTGTGCGGGTGCTTTGCCGGTGACACTGTCTGTGATTTTATTTAGATTTCAAAGCACACTTAACCAGCATGGCTACCGGCCAACATTGTGCAGTGATACACCATTCCATCTGGTTTGGGATTAGTCCCACTATCATTTGTTTTTCAACAGGACATGACCCAACACACCTCCAGGCTGTGTAATGACTATTTGACCAAGAAGGAGAGTGATGGAGTACTGCATCAGATGACCTGGCCTCCCACAATCACCCGAACCTCAACCCAATTGAGATGGTTTGGGGGATGAGTTGGACCGCAGAGTGAAGGAATAGCAGCCATCAAGTGCTCAGCATATGTGGGTACTCCTCCAAGACTGTTAGAATAGCATTCCTTATGAAGCTGGCTGAGAGAATGCCAAGAGAGTGTGCAAAGCTATCATCAAGGCAAAGGGTGGATACTTTGAAGAATCTGAAATCTAAAATATATTTTGATGTGTTTAGCACTTTTTTGATTACTACCTGATTCCATATGTGTTATTTTATAGTTTTGATGTCTTCACTAGTATTCTACAATGTAGAAAATAGTAAAAAATAAAGACAAACCCTTGAATGAATAGGTCTGTCCATACTTCTGGCTGGTACTGTATGTTTCTTGATTTTTAAAAAGTTTTGAATTTGATTTTTAGTTCTTTAGATGAAGCTTGTTTGTGCCAGTTCTCTTCCTGAATTTAGGTTTTTGGGGCACAGGGTTTGACGCTTTGCTGTAGCTTATGCCATTATTTTGAAATTATGTCCATGCATTCTGATCAATCAGCTAAAGTTTGCCTTTATTACACATTTCTTGTGGATAATCCAATGTGATCCATTTCAAGTCTGGAAAAGTTAATAATATGGATTTTAGCCCTATGGACCTTTTACCCAATGCTAATGATTGCAGAGTTGCCAGATCCAACCACAGTCCTTACTGCACTTATGGCATAAAGGCTGAAGGGACAGCCTCCTTCAGTCCTGGTATATGTGACTCCCATTGACAGAAAAGGTGATTCTTCACATATTGAATGTCCCCTATAATAGATTGTTAAAGATATCATATTCTCTGAGTCTGCATCCTAATAATGGTTTTATGAGCAGTTACTCTACCTATTTACCCAGTTACTTTATCCCTTAACTAATGACAAACAAGCAACATGTGTCATCTTTACCATAATATAGTTCACACGGCCAACGTTCAAGAATGTAATTTTTCACTGAAACAAAATAGCCCTATTAGTGCACCATCGGTTCACTGAGATCTTTCCAAACATGCGACTTTGACCTATAGAATAAAACATCGAGGCAGTTTTACGCGCAGTCTATGAGTAGAGGTGTACTGTTACGTGTCTTACATTTCAATAGGAGAAGCGTTAGACATCACTCGGCCATTTTAAGCACACTTTAGAGAGGTATAGGATCGTGATTTCTGCCGTGATAATTCAGTGAAGCTCAACAACATGTGGTTATGTGGTTAAACATTTTATGCGAAGTAGAAGTCATCCAGGGGCTTATCAAAACAGACTGCCATATACTCCATTCATGTCAATCATTTAAATGTCAAGTTATGATCAAACCAATTCCAGTTGAGTATCTAGTAAGAGTACCTAGTTTTATTAAATTGTTTGGAGATATTATCTTCATGTAAATATGTTTTGCTGCGGTTTAAAAAACACACACTTTTTAACCGTATCTTGTAATATAGGCCTACTATGTGGGTTTATCTCCATAAAGGCTAATTATGATTGCGTACATGCAGCTTGGATATAGGCCTACCTATATCTGAGATGTACTTACCTCTACTTATTAAAGAGTTGTGTGGGTAGCCCAGCTAAACACAACACGTTGAACCAATAAAAAGATCTCGGCAATTGTTAATAATACAGAAATGATTTTCTTATTGTTTTTAAATTTTGCAGGCTTCACTGAGTGACCTGTTTGGTTCCCTTGGCTGCATAAAGAAATCGTCTTTCTTTATGGGTATCAATTAAAGTGCCTGCTGAGACAAAAACATACAAAATTCGTTTATGTAAATTATATACAGTAGCTTTTGACATATTTAAATATAGTATTCATTTTACCACATCAATGTATCTTACATCCTGATTATTTTGTTGTATCACATACTTATTAGGAAAAACAAGAGCAAGTGGTTAGGCTTTCATTATTGTCAATTTATTAGGCTATTTATTTATTTATTTATTTATTTTAATCTTTGATGCATGTTCGAAAAGAGTATTTAAGCTCTTCATGTTTATCAGCTTTTGTTGTAATTGTCCTCTTTGATTTTGCTATGAACATGAAACAATGTATGTTCAAGCGTGCAGCGTCGTTCATGCATCCTATGAAGATAAGCCGATTAGGACATGTATAGAATAGCCTATTGTACACTAGACATACAATTGTTTCTTGTTTGTTGGCTGTTAATAATGTGCATTTTGCCATCTATTGTATCTGACAAATCATATTTTGCGTGCGCGTTTTGTAAGCTGCCTTGACAAACAACATGTCTATTTTTTACCATAGTTGCACTGTGTCTGATTATGTCATGGTTTTTTTATTAGACTCATGCATGTAAAAGGTTTAGGCTATTGATTTCAAGATTAATACGATAAATCACAATCAGGTTAAACTTCATTCATATTCAAGGTTTTTTAAGTATTCCACGTTTATTGCTCGTTATATCAGACAGGCTCATATGTTTTTACAAACCACTTAAAAACAGAAAAATTTTGCAGGATATATAGCCTGTCATAATTCAATAAGATGCCTTATTTGCATCCTTGAGGGTGAGAATTTAGCTAACTATTATAGGCTTAATATCAAAACAAGTTTGACACGTGGCATTTTCCGATAGCATTGTCTCTTTTCCCGAAGGGTGTACGAAATTAAATCATTCTGAATTAAGATCTGTAAAAATGTTTTGATTTTAAATCATCTTTTATAATGAACATATTGTTTTATCAATTCATGTAATTTGCTCACTTTAAGATGGTGAATGGGATATACACTGAATATACAAAGCATTAGGAACACCTTCCTAATATTGAGTTGCACGCCCTTTGCCTCAGAACAGCCTTCAATTCGTTGGTTGGGGCATGGACTCCACAAGGTGTTGAAAGCGTTCCACATGGATGCTGGCCCATGCTGCGCCAATGCTTCCTCAGAGTTGTGTCAAGTTGGCTGGATGTATTTTGGGTTTTGGACCGCTCTTGATACACACGGGAAACTATTGAGCATGGAAAAACCCGGCAGCGTTGCAGTTCTTGACAGACTCAAACCGGTGCGCATGTTTGTGGACGCCAGGAAGAGAAGCTGCTACCGTGCAGTGGCTAATGGAGAGCCTAATAAACTAAACCTAATACCATACCCCTTTCAAAGGCACTTAAATAGTGTATCTTGCCCATTCACCCTCTGAATGACACACACATAATCCATGTCTCAACTGTCTTGAGGCTTAAAATCCTTATTTGACATGTCTCCACCCCTTCATCTGATTGAAGTGGGATTTGACAAGTAACATCAATAAGAGATCATAGCTTCCACCTGGTCAGTCTGTCATGGAAAGAGCAGGTGTTCCTAATGTTTTTGACACTGTCTATGTAACTATAGCCTACATGCCGAATGAGATGTGGCATTTAATGTTTCAAATGTCGTCAGCAAAAAAGTGTATTGACACCTTTGTCTCCAAATTGCCCATCGATTTACTTTGAAACAGATTAAATGATTAATTATTTAGTATTATTCATATTGATTGTGTTCCTATCTATTCTGTAGGATAGATCCTACAGGATTTGCTGTGTTTTTTTGTTTGTTTTTTTGTTGGCTAAATAAAACTAACAGGTCTTCATTTCATGTGCAGGCTGTTGTGTCTGAAGAGTCACAATCTTGAACTTGAACTTTGATCTTCCATTGATCATTCAGAAGTCGGCATCAACGTCCTAGCTGCAGATATAGGCTACAGCACTGGATATGGGCCCATAAATTCGTTTGTAGATTTCAACCACCATTATCAGAGAAGGCTATGAGCATATGCAGAATATACTTGTTTTTAACATCATTATGTCCAATGTAGTTAGAACACTCTGTCCTGATTCTAGATTTATTACAAAACCCTATTCTATAGTGTAAGATTAGACAAACTCTAGATTGATGGGTGGATGGATGGAGGAATTAAGAAATGGAGAGAGATGGATGGATGGATAGAGATGCTGCTACAAGTAGGTGACTACAGTAATGCAATTATTTACCACTGCATGCACCAAACGGTGCTAGTACCACATTACACTAAGTAAATATAATGTGTAGCAGATTGTGATGAACCTCTTTACTCTGAGTCATGTTGTATGGCTCTGTTGCATCCTCTTGACTTGCACTGCACTACAAAGTGGTCAGTACGTTCAATTTCATTTCATTGCGAGACTATATGTCAAGACGAATGTGTCTTTCCATTTATTTCAATCTACTGCTACTATTAGTAGTACTATATAACTGATATGCCATAATGCTACATTTGCAACTCTCTGTATGTTACTGTATTTTCCTTCCCTAATGAGGCAGTAGGGTAAGTGCTCTGTAGAAAGGGGATCTATTTCCAGTGCTAGCCCTTAAGTGTATAGAGAATTGAGTGACCAGCAGATTCTCATGCATGGCCATCACTATACTGTAAAATGGGACCAAGAATGCGTCCCAATGGCAAACCATTCTTATATAGTCCACTACTTTTGATGAGTCCAATTTGGGCCCTGGTCAAAAGTAGTGCACTATGAAGGGAATAGGGTGACATTTGGGATTCAGACCATTCCTGCTCTCCATCCCATATGGACCAATGCCTCCTCCCCAAGATGGACCTCTCTTGCGTCTTCCCCTAAGATGGCCGCTCTCCTCCTTTTCTAAGATGGAGCCCAGGCTCCTCCTCCAAAGACGGACCTTTTCCAGTTACGCATGGCCATATGCTCGGTTACACCTGACGTGTTACACCCCTTCTTGTCCTGTACATCTCTTTGGTTAGTCTATGCATGACATTAAGTTGTTGTTTTAAGAGGCTGCATAACTTTTAACCCAGCAGTTGGTTGCTGAGAATAGCTAACTTGATTCCTAGGTGCACTTGCCGCATGTTTAAGATTATAGTTTACCTTTGTATACTGACTATGTTCTAGTTGGCTATAAGGGGCATGTTTTTTAATTGCTCCGTATAGTGTTACCATCATTACCATTATCCTCAGATGAAACTCACAAATAAACTCATTCCGTACCACAATCCCCTCTAGTGAAAGTTAAACCACCTTTATTTACCCACTGTTTGACAGTATGACTACACTTGTTAGAGAGATCAACTCACACACTTGGATTGACAGAGCTGCTCCTTTTTCTTAGTCACTGTGTCCCAGAACTATATCCCTGACATTAACTTCCAATTCACTCTCTTTGCAGCTCCTAAAAATAACCCTAAGCCTACTTTTTAAAATCTTAACAAGCTTCCATTGCAGGCTACAAGTGTTGCACTGGGCAAAGGCTCAGCCACTTAAACAAATGTGTCCTCGTGTTTTATTAAATCTGTTACTTTTCCACAGGTTAAATCGGGGACTCTATTATCTTGCCATACCCCTTAAGAAATGTTTTATATCACCTTAATGTTGACATTGCTTGTAAAACCTCATGGCTGTTGTTTGGTTTTATCTTCTTTATAAGTTACATGATGTTACTTCAACCATTCTAAATGGTTCCAGGAGCTGTTCATATATATTTTACAAAGATTGTACTGAATTACCGTTTGCCTTTACTAGTATTAGCTGACCAATAGATGTCTGTAGAGGGTACAAAAACATTTTCAGCATCTCTGCTTTGGCAAACCAGATAGTTGTATAATTAAGAACAGTATCTTGCAGGATTCAATAGTTGGAATTTTAAGACTTGTTGCCCTGTCCCTTTCTCTGTGATTGTCATTCTAATGTATTATAGGCAGGTCATCTAGGTTTGTACCGGTACACTTTCCATCACCATGAGGAAAAACAATGCACAATACAGTACTTGAGTACATTGAGACATCAAGTGGTTTGTGATGTGGCTCAGTTGGTAGAGCATGGCTCTTGCAATGTTAGGTTGTGGGATTGTATTCCCATGGAGGACCCATATGAAAAAGTATGAAAATGTATGCACTCCTTACTGTAAACTGCTCTGGATGAGCATGTACTAAAATGGAAAAGGATGAATAGACCATTTCAGTTTTCATATAGAAATATGCTGCATTTGCAAATTATTTCAAGAAACTGGAAAACATATCAAGCAAGTGTTTTTATATTTCACAAGTATAACCATTTTAACTGTTTTGTACAGATAATTATCAGACTCAAAGTTACAAATGCTGGTAAACACTTAACAATTTTAAGCAAAATTGTATTGAACAAAAGTAGTGCACCGTGCCCTTACTAGTCCTGGATTAGCAGACCATTCTGAAAGTATTCAGACCCCTTCACTTTTTCTACATTTTGTGAAATTGCAGCCTTATTCTCAAATGGATTAAATATTTTTTTTCCCCTCAATCTTCACACAATACCTCATAATGACAAAGCAAATACAGGTTAGTAATTGTTTTGCAAATGTATTAAAAATAAAAAACAGAAATACAGATATCACATTTACATAAGTAATCAGACACTTTACTCAGTACTTTAAAGCAATTTTGACATTGATTTCAGCCTTGAGTTTTCTTATGACGCCTATCAAGCTTGGCACATCTGTATTTGGGGAGTTTCTCCATTCTTCTCTGAAGATCCTCTCAAGCTCTTGTCAGGTTGATGGGAGCGTCGCTGCACAGCTATTTTCAGGTCTTCCAGAGATCAAATCAAGTCTAACTTTATTTGCCACATGCGTTGCATACAACATGTTAGTGATATCGCGTGAAAAGCAGTACTTACAAGCCCCTTAACCAACAGTGCAGTTGTTTCTCCCCAATTTTGTATCCAATTGGTAGTTAGTCTTGTCCCATTGCTGCAACTCCATAATGACTCACGAGAGGCAAAGGTCGAGAGCATACGCCTCTGAAACACGAACCCCAACCAAGCCACACTGCTTCTTGACACAACGCCTGCTTAACCCGGAAGCCACTGCATCAATGTGTCAGACGGAAATACCGATATCTGGCAACCGTGTCAGCATGCTTTGGCTTCAGCCCACCACTGGAATCGCTTAGTGCACGATGGGACAAGAACATCTCTGCTGCCAAACCTTCCTTCAATCCACACGACGCCGGGCCAATTGTGCTGCCGCGCTCATTAGGCCCCCGGGCACCGCTTGCCTGTCATGTAGCGGCAGAGCAAACAGCTCCATGACTCGGCTAACTGAGCCTGACAATCTTGGGGCCTTCCTCCGAGTCACCACTCAGTGTGAGAGGTCTTGATGGCAGGAAGCTTGGCCCCAGTGATGTACTGGGCAATTTGCACTACCTCTGTTGATGCCGGGCAGTTAGCACATAGCAACCGGTCAGGATGCTTCCTGATGGCACATTGCTGCATATCTTGTTGAGGTATCTGAGGACTCATGCCAAATCGTTTCAGTCTCCTGAGGGGGAATAGGCTTTGGGACGCCCTGCCTTCATGACCGTCTTGGTATGTTTGGACCATGATAGTCTTCGTTGGTGATGTGGACACCAAGGAACTTGAAGCTCTCGACCCCCTCTACTACAGCCCACGTTCAGAGCTTTTAGGGGCCTGCTTGGCCCACCTTTTTCCTGTAGTCTACGACTCGGCTCATGTCGGTCTTGACTCACATCGAGGGAGAGAGGTTGAGTCCTGTCACCACGACTGCCACGGGCTCTGTCCTCCCTATAGGCTGTCCTCATCATTTTCGTGTGATCTAGGCCGACTACCACTGTCGTCGTCAACAAACTTGAATAGATGGTGTAGGAGCCTGAAGTGCCACTATGCAGTCAGGGGTGAACAGAGAGTACAGGAGGGGGACTCACAGCACACCTCCTGAGGGGCCCCAACGATGTAGGATCAGCATAGCAGTGTTGTTCACCCTCACGAATTGGGGTGGCCTCATCGTGGTGTCCAGGATCCACTGGTGCAGATAGGAGTGTGCTTTAGTCCTGGGGTCCTTAAAGAGATGATCTAAAGGGTAATTATGTAGAGTTGGAATGAGCTACATTAATCAGCCCAGCATTCTCAGGTGTCTTTGTCCAGGTGGGAAAAGGGCAGTGGAGCATAAGATTGCCATCCAGGATCTGGTTGGGGTGGTATGTAACGGTGTGGGGTCTAGGGTATCCGAAGATGCTGTTGTGAGCCATGACTTAGCTCAAAGCACTTCTCAAGAAGCACTGATGAGGCATGGGCTGTAATCATTATGCAGGTTACCTTCACACTGTGGTACAGGACTATGTGGTGGTCTGCTTGAAACATGTGAAGTTATTACAGACTCTGGTCAAGAAAGAGGTTGAAATGTCAGTGAAGACACTTTACAGCTATTCATGCACGTTGAAAGACATAACCGGTAATCCGTCTAACAGCTGGGAGTTTCTGGAATGTTGACTTTTTAAAGGTCTGCTCCATTGTAATTTAGTTATCATCAGTCACCCAGAACAGCTGTGCTTCAGCATGTCATCGTTAGTTTCAAGTAACCCCAGCGTATACTTCATCTGGTAGCTGAGCTTCACCGGGTTGCGCCTGCAGCCAGCTCTCAGAACTGTAGAATTAGGTTTTGGGTTCGCCATCCGGAAGCCGCCGAGTCGGTTTAGGGATCTAATCTGAATCCTGTATTGACGCGATTGTTTGATGACCATTCAGAGGGAATAGTGAGATATCTTATGTTATCCGGATTAGTATCCGCCTATGAGCAGTGGTTCAACAGGTTCAAGGCTTATGGCTCTGGCTGGGCCATCATGAAAATATTCCAGGACATTCGAGATCGTCAACTGGGCCACTTGCATTTGTCTTTCTTCAGGTGCTTAGGTTTGTTGTTCAGCAGAAGGCATTTTTATCCTAGTCTGAGTGTCCCCAGCACCCTGGAGCAGGTTTCATCAGTAGATCTCGAACTACTCCTCTTGTTCTTGACTTGTCTCCAGTCCCAGCTACGAAAGATCCCACAGAGAGTGCTGCCACCAAGCTTGCCTCCGAGGGACGTGCGCCCATTTCTCCAGACGTGATGGGGCGTGGCATTCAGCTAAAGAGTTCAATTTGGCTTCCATCAGACCATAATCTGTTTCTCAACTGAGAGCGTCCAGCTTTGGCAACCTGGGTGGCTGAATAGTATGTATCTAATGAGAAGCATTTCTTTAATATACCTACCGTAAACTGATGGAGTGCCGCAGATGGCTGTCCTTCTCTGGAAGGCTCTCCCATCTCCAGAAAACTTTGAGCTCTGGCTGAGGACCATCGTCTTAGTCATCTTTCCTAACCAAGGCCCCTTCTCCTCTGAGCTATTTCACAGTTAGTCCTGGCACAGCTCTAGGTAGAGTCTTGGTGGTTCCAAACTTCTTCCATTTAAGGACGGAGAATTCACTGTTCTTAGGACCTTCAATGCTGCAGAAATGTTTTAGTACCCTTCCCCCCAGATCTGCTTCTGGTTATATCTGTCTCTGAGGTCTACGGACAATCTTGACCCTATGGTTTGCTTGCTCTGATTATATGGTCAACTGTGAGACCTGATATAGAGAGGTGCCTTCCAACCAGTTCAATCAATTGAATTTTACCTCAGGTGTAGTCCAACAAAGTTGCAGCCTTGTAGCAAAGTGTCTGAATACTTATAAAAATATGGTACCTGTTTTTATTTGCATTTCATACATTTCTAAAAAGCTGTTTTCGCCATTAAGCAGGGAGGCATTGTGGATTGATGAGGAAAACATTAATTTAATCCATTTTGAATGAGGTTGCACTGTTTCCACATTTTCCAACAAAAATGTGGGAAAACTGAAGGTGTTCAAATACTGAATTCACTGATGCCTTCAGCGGGGGTTAAAAAGATTCGATAAACTGCAGCCTGGAGGCTGGACTTTACGTAAACCGGTGCGGTATTATGTATTAATTTCGAAACCAAAACGAAGTGACGCTGATTACTTTGGTCAACAAAGAGATGTCCTGATGTCCGTCCAACAATTAGACCTAAAGACAATATGTGATGTAAATACATTATTGGCCCATATAAGTATAGAGACCTGTTGTATACTTCTTTCTCAACTGAAGAAGATGGCCCAATCAATGATAGTAGGGGTAATATGGTGGCCTAATTAGAAAGGGGGTCAGTCTTTGTTATGCCTGACAGAGAGGCATGGACGCATTCGAACTTGAACTTGACTCTGAGGGTGCATACAGATATATGTCTATTGCTATTGAGCTATTTGAAAGCATACGCAAGATATGCGCATAAAATCACTTCCAATACAGTGAAATGGTGTTTTCATATGCCATAATAATGGATCAGCAAGATTAGAAATAACAACTATGGTCATAAATACAGAAAAAAATAGCATGGTGACCATCATAACGTGATTATGAATGTTAATAGCCTTCATAGGGTCCGAAGGCTTGATCATAGCTCATAAATGGTCTTCATGAGGGGAACTGACGACTTTTAGTATTTGAAATACTAATTAAAATGCTCTTCGGCAATGATTGCATAATTTAGATTTGCGCTTAACCCGCGAAGAACAAAGGTAGCCTAATTTACGCAAAGTAGTTCCGAGTACAAAGATACCTTACCTCTCAAGACAGGGTTGCGCTCTCACTCTGTCACAATAACGATCTAGTTTCACTTTGCAATTCTCAGATGGTGAATGTAATTGAAATTGTAAGAGGAATCTTAATTGTCCTAGTTTCTAGAGTTTACAGTTATTTGGCAAAGCGAATGAAGGGAACTGCCAGTTGCCTAATTTGGCAACAGCGAACTTAACCCCGGGCCTTGTGATGGGAAGGCTGGGGGCAATAACTTTGAAGGATTTTCAATGATTCTACAGGCCTCAGACCATTTGTAATTATCTAGTCAGATACTCAATAGTAAATCTTATACAAATACGTTGTGCCTTTCATGCAGCCTTTGTGTTCACTTTTGCATAGCCATCTTATAATGAATAGGCTCATTTAGTCCTTTCTTATAGCCATGACTGCGTCTGATGGCCCAAGTTTATTTTTCCCATGGAGTGTCATTTGCTTCATCATTAATGTATTTTGTATACAATAACTGCCACTTTCGTCGTTGATGAAATTATATACTGACGTTACATTATTATTCTTGAAGTTGATTAGACGTAACTGCAGTTACCCATGCCATATTATCCAGCTCTCTAAAACTAATGAAGATCGTTGTGCGTAACATGTTACAGATTGGAATTGGAGCCCATGTAGAATATTGATAGAAAATGCGAATGGAACTATTGGAGCATCAATGGCAGTTTGACTGAGATAGGGAGCACATAATCTTAATGATTTGTGTTATTTGCATTATTGAATATACTTGTATATTGTGGTCTTTTGATATCTGATTGGGAAACCATGGAGGCACATGCACAACCTATTTATATACAAACAGACTATACATTTGTTTACATTCAGCTCACACATTGTACAAAACAACCATTGACAATGGACATGTTTTAAAACATGTTAACAAGGCCAGATTTCTATGCTTACACTACTTGACGTTTCGGTAGTGAGTAGACCCTGTGGGCTAAATTCAAACTCATTTCCTGCTGCCAGATTAACATTGTTCGCCAAGATCCCCACAAGATAAATCCAGAATCCTATCTCATGTTTTGTATGAACTAAAAGATTATCATTTCTTCACACACAAAACAAAAATTACTGTGTTTCCATCCAGGTTCTGCAGAGGATTATTCACCTAAATAAGGTTACGCCAAACTGAAAATGCACAGATCGAGGTGGAGATTAGTGCCGAATCGTAAAAGTTGCTTGAGTACTATTCCGCATTAAAACGTTAAAGAACTGGCATTATATTACAATGAACCAGTTGTATTTTTATATTAGACTGATTACTTATTGATTAGTTTGAGGCCATAAATCAAATGAACAATGCATTCAAGTTTACTAATAAACCAATTTCACCCGTTATTGCTGTGCCTGATAGCTTAAGTGAAGGTGGTAAAGGATATGTAGAAACCAACTGCCCAC
>NW_026288040.1:0-2578 GCF_023373465.1 Oncorhynchus keta
GGTGGAGGTTACTGGTGCCAATGGCTTCTCTCCCTCTCCTAGACTAAGTGATTACCATGTGGTGGAGGTGGAGGTTACTGGTGCCAATGGCTTCTCTCCCTCTCCTAGACTAAGTGAATACCATGTGGTGGAGGTGGAGGTTACTGGTGCCAATGGCTTCTCTCCCTCTCTAGACTAAGTGAATTACCATGTGGTGGAGGTGGAGGTTACTGGTGCCAATGGCTTCTCTCCCTCTCCTAGACTAAGTGAATACCATGTGGTGGAGGTGGAGGTTACTGGTGCCAATGGCTTCTCTCCCTCTCCTAGACTAAGTGATTACCATGTGGTGGAGGTTACTGGTGCCAATGGCTTCTCTCCCTCTCCTAGACTAAGTGATTACCATGTGGTGGAGGTGAGGTTACTGGTGCCAATGGCTTCTCTCCCTCTCCTAGACTAAGTGATTACCATGTGGTGGAGGTGGAGGTTACTGGTGCCAATGGCTTCTCTCCTCTCCTAGACTAGGTGAATACCATGTGTGGAGGTGGAGGTTACTGGTGCCAGCTGACTTCTCTCCCTCTCCTAGACTAAGTGATTACCATGTGGTGGAAGGTTACTGGGGCCAATGACTTCTCCCTCTCCTAGACTAAGTGATTACCATGTGGTGGAGGTTACTGGGGCCAATGACTTCTCTCCCTCTCTAGACTAAGTGAATACCATGTGGTGGAGGTGGAGGTTACTGGTGCCAATGGCTTCTCTCCCTCTCCTAGACTAAGTGAATACCATGTGGTGGAGGTGGAGGTGGAGGTTACTGGTGCCAATGGCTTCTCTCCCCTCTCCTAGACTAAGTGAATACCATGTGGTGGAGGTGGAGGTTACTGGTGCCCGATATTTCTCTCCCCTCCTAGACTAAGTGAATACCATGTGGTGGAGGTGGAGGTTACTGGTGCCAATGGCTTCTTCCCCTCCTAGACTAAGTGAATACCATGTGGTGGAGGTGGAGGTTACTGGTGCCAATGGCTTCTCTCCCTCTCTAGACTAAGTGAATACCATGTGGTGGAGGTGGAGGTTACTGGTGCCAATGGCTTCTCTCCCTCTCTAGACTAAGTGATTACCATGTGGTGGAGGTTACTGGTGCCGATGGCTTCTCTCCCTCTCCTAGACTAAGTGATTACCATGTGGTGGAGGTACTGGTGCCAATGACTTCTCTCCCTCTCTAGACTAAGTGATTACCATGTGGAGGTTACTGGTGCCGATGGCTTCTCTCCCTCTCCTAGACTAAGTGATTACCATGTGTGGTGGAGGTTACTGGTGCCAATGACTTCTCTCCTCTCCTAGACTAAGTGATTACCATGTGGTGGAGGTGGAGGTTACTGGTGCCAATGGCTTCTCTCCCTCCTAGACTAAGTGATTACCATGTGGTGGAGGTGGAGGTTACTGGTGCCAATGGCTTTCCCTCTCCTAGACTAAGTGATTACCATGTGGTGGAGGGTGGAGGTTACTGGTGCCAATGGCTTCTCTCCCTCTCTAGACTAAGTGATTACCATGTGGTGGAGGTGGAGGTTACTGGTGCCAATGGCTTCACAGTGCATACAGTGAGGAGGAAACCCAGCCAAACTTGGAGCTGTAACTGGAGTGCCACCTACAACTCCTTCCTGGAGCAGTTTACTGGGTGGGTTCTGCTGTAGAAGGGTGTGTGTGTGTCTCTCGCATGAATCAGTGTGAGAACATGAAGGGTTGTGTTGTCTAAGGTCCATCCTCTACTTTTCTTCTCTCAGTGTGTAGGGGACATGGAGGCCGGGGTTTACTTTGTTAGCACGTGAAGAGGGACAATTACCTCATAATAACCTCACAACACTATGGGAAACACTACACAACATTACTGAAACACACACTACACAACACTATGGAAGACAACTGAAACAGACACTACACCTCTACCAAACAAAACACTGAAACAGTACAACACTATGGTACTGGAAACACACACTACACAACATTACTGAAACACACTACAACACTATGGTACTGAAACACACAGCACAACATTATGGTACTGAAACAAACAGACACTACACAAACTATGGTACTGAAACACACTACACAACATTACTGAAACAGAAACAGACTACAACACTATGGTACTGAAACACTACACAACACTACGGTACTGAAACACACTACACAACACTATGGGAAACACACACACACACTACACAACACTACTGAAACACACTACACAACATTACGGTACTGAAACAGACACTACACAACATGGTACTGGAAACACTACACAACATTGGTACTGAACAGACACTACACACTGAAACACACACACACACTAACACTATGGTACTGAAACACACTACACAACATTACGGTACTGAAACAGACACTACACAACACTATGGTACTGAAAACACTACACAACATTGGTACTGACAACACAACACTATGGTACTGAAACACACACACACACTACACAACACTATGGTACTGAAAAACACACTACACAACATTACGGTACTGAAACAGACACTACACAACACTATGGTACTGAAACACACACACACACTACACAACACTATGGTACTGAAACACA
>NW_026288041.1:2500-22500 GCF_023373465.1 Oncorhynchus keta
CATCCTGTCAAACACCAGGAAGTCCCAACATCCTGTCAAACACCAGGTAATACCAACATCCTGTCAAACACCAGGTAATACCAACATCCTGTCAAACACCAGGAAGTCCCAACATCCTGTCAAACACCAGGTAATACCAACATCCTGTCAAACACCAGGTAATACCAACATCCTGTCAAACACCAGGTAATACCAACATCCTGTCAAACACCAGGTAATACCAACATCCTGTCAAACACCAGGAAGTCCCAACATCCTGTCAAACACCAGGTAATACCAACATCCTGTCAAACACCAGGAAGTCCCAACATCCTGTCAAACACCAGGTAATACCAACATAATGTCAAACACCAGGTAATACCAACATCCTGTCAAACACCAGGAAGTCCCAACATCCTGTCAAACACCAGGAAGTCCCAACATCCTGTCAAACACCAGGAAGTCCCAACATCCTGTCAAACACCAGGTAATACCAACATCCTGTCAAACACCAGGTAATACCAACATCCTGTCAAACACCAGGTAATACCAACATCCTGTCAAACACCAGGTAATACCAACATCCTGTCAAACACCAGGTAATACCAACATCCTGTCAAACACCAGGTAATACCAACATCCTGTCAAACACCAGATAATACCAACATCCTGTCAAACACCAGATAATACAAACATCCTGTCAAACACCAGGTAATGGTGTTTGACGGGTCTGACACCAAGCTCAGAGCCCTGGGCCTGGACACCAAACTCAGAGACCTGGGCCTGGACACCAAGCTCACAGCCCTGGGTCTGGACACCAAGCTCAGAGCCCTGGGTCTGGACACCAAGCTCAGAGCCCTGGGTCTGGACACCAAGCTCAGAGACCTGGGCCTGGACACCAAGCTCAGAGACCTGGGCCTGGACACCAAGCTCAGAGACCTGGGCCTGGACACCAAGCTCAGAGCCCTGGGCCTGGACACCAAGCTCAGAGCCCTGGGCCTGGACACCAAGCTCAGAGCCCTGGGCCTGGACACCAAGCTCAGAGCCCTGGGTCTGGACACCAAGCTCAGAGTCCTGGGTCTGGACACCAAGCTCAGAGTCCTGGGCCTGGACACCAAGCTCAGAGTCCTGGGCCTGACACCAAGCTCACAGCCCTGGGTCTGGACAACAAGCTCAGAGTCCTGGGCCTGGACCCCAAGCTCAGAGCCCTGGGCCTGGACACCAAGCTCAGAGCCCTGGGTCTGGACCAAGCTTCAGGAAGCAGAGGAGGGAACAGAGGAGGGAACAGAGGAGGAACAGAGGAGGGAACAGAGGAGGGAAAAGAGGAGGAATCAGAGGAGGGAACAGAGGAGGGAACAGAGGAGGAAACAGAGGAGGAAACAGAGGAGGAAACAGAGGAGGGAACAGAGGAGGGAACAGAGGAGGAAACAGAGGAGGGAACAGAGGAGGGAAAAGAGGAGGAATCAGAGGAGGGAACAGAGGAGGGAACAGAGGGGAGGGAACAGAGGAGGGAAAAGAGGAGGGAAAAGAGGAGGAATCAGAGGAGGGAACAGAGGAGGAAACAGAGGAGGGAACAGAGGAGGAAACAGAGGAGGGAACAGAGGAGGGAACAGAGGAGGGAACAGAGGAGGGAACAGAGGAGGAACAGAGGAGGGAAAAGAGGAGGGAAAAGAGGAGGAATCAGAGGAGGGAACAGAGGAGGAAACAGAGGAGGGAACAGAGGAGGAAACAGAGGAGGGAACAGAGGAGGGAAAAGAGGAGGGAAAAGAGGAGGAATCAGAGGAGGGAACAGAGGAGGAAACAGAGGAGGGAACAGAGGAGGGAACAGAGGAGGGAACAGAGGAGGAAACAGAGGAGGGAACAGAGGAGGGAACAGAGGAGGAAACAGAGGAGGGAACAGAGGAGGGAACAGAGGAGGGAACAGAGGAGGGAACAGAGGAGGGAACAGAGGAG
The DNA here is from genome assembly GCF_023373465.1 of Oncorhynchus keta. Taxonomy (NCBI): domain Eukaryota; kingdom Metazoa; phylum Chordata; class Actinopteri; order Salmoniformes; family Salmonidae; genus Oncorhynchus; species Oncorhynchus keta. The sequence goes on from NW_026288041.1 coordinate 4,433, forward strand.
GGAACAGAGGAGGGAACAGAGGAGGGAACAGAGGAGGGAACAGAGGAGGAACAGAGGAGGAAACAGAGGAGGAAACAGAGGAGGGAAAAGAGGAGGAATCAGAGGAGGGAACAGAGGAGGGAAAAGAGGAGGAATCAGAGGAGGGAACAGAGGAGGGAACAGAGGAGGGAACAGAGGAGGGAACAGAGGAGGGAACAGAGGAGGGAAAAGAGGAGGGAAAAGAGGAGGAATCAGAGGAGGGAACAGAGGAGGAAACAGAGGAGGGAACAGAGGAGGAAACAGAGGAGGGAACAGAGGAGGGAACAGAGGAGGGAACAGAGGAGGGAACAGAGGAGGGAACAGAGGAGGAAACAGAGGAGGAACAGAGGAGGAAACAGAGGAGGAACAGAGGAGGGAACAGAGGAGGGAACAGAGGAGGAAACAGAGGAGGGAACAGAGGAGGGAACAGAGGAGGAAACAGAGGAGGGAACAGAGGAGGGAACAGAGGAGGGAACAGAGGAGGGAACAGAGGAGGGAACAGAGGAGGAAACAGAGGAGGAAACAGAGGAGGGAAAAGAGGAGGAATCAGAGGAGGGAACAGAGGAGGGAACAGAGGAGGAAACAGAGGAGGAAACAGAGGAGGGAACAGAGGAGGGAACAGAGGAGGGAACAGAGGAGGGAAAAGAGGAGGGAACAGAGGAGGGAACAGAGGAGGAAACAGAGGAGGGAACAGAGGAGGGAACAGAGGAGGGAACAGAGGAGGGAAAAGAGGAGGAATCAGAGGAGGGAACAGAGGAGGGAACAGAGGAGGAAACAGAGGAGGGAACAGAGGAGGGAACAGAGGAGGGAAAAGAGGAGGGAACAGAGGAGGGAACAGAGGAGGGAACAGAGGAGGGAACAGAGGAGGGAACAGAGGAGGGAACAGAGGAGGAAACAGAGGAGGAAACAGAGGAGGAAACAGAGGAGGGAACAGAGGAGGGAACAGAGGAGGGAAAAGAGGAGGAATCAGAGGAGGGAACAGAGGAGGGAACAGAGGAGGGAACAGAGGAGGGAACAGAGGAGGGAACAGAGGAGGGAACAGAGGAGGGAACAGAGGAGGGAACAGAGGAGGGAAAAGAGGAGGAATCAGAGGAGGAACAGAGGAGGGAACAGAGGAGGAAACAGAGGAGGGAACAGAGGAGGGAACAGAGGAGGGAAAAGAGGAGGAATCAGAGGAGGGAACAGAGGAGGAACAGAGGAGGAAACAGAGGAGGAAACAGAGGAGGAAACAGAGGAGGAAACAGAAAGAGGAGGAATCAGAGGAGGGAACAGAGGAGGAAACAGAAAGAGGAGGAATCAGAGGAGGAAACAGAGGAGGAAACAGAAAGAGGAGGAATCAGAGGAGGGAACAGAGGAGGGAACAGAGGAGGGAACAGAGGAGGGAACAGAGGAGGGAACAGAGGAGGGAAAAGAGGAGGAATCAGAGGAGGGAACAGAGGAGGGAACAGAGGAGGAAACAGAGGAGGGAACAGAGGAGGGAACAGAGGAGGGAAAAGAGGAGGAATCAGAGGAGGGAACAGAGGAGGGAACAGAGGAGGAAACAGAGGAGGAAACAGAGGAGGAAACAGAGGAGGAAACAGAAAGAGGAGGAATCAGAGGAGGAAAAGAGGAGGAATCAGAGGAGGGAACAGAGGAGGGAAAAGAGGAGGAATCAGAGGAGGGAACAGAGGAGGAAACAGAGGAGGGAACAGAGGAGGGAACAGAGGAGGGAAAAGAGGAGGAATCAGAGGAGGGAACAGAGGAGGAAACAGAGGAGGGAACAGAGGAGGGAACAGAGGAGGAAACAGAGGAGGAAACAGAGGAGGGAACAGAGGAGGAAACAGAGGAGGGAAAAGAGGAGGAATCAGAGGAGGGAACAGAGGAGGAAACAGAGGAGGGAACAGAGGAGGGAACAGAGGAGGGAACAGAGGAGGGAAAAGAGGAGGGAAAAGAGGAGGGAAAAAGAGGAGGAATCAGAGGAGGGAACAGAGGAGGGAACAGAGGAGGAAACAGAGGAGGGAAAAGAGGAGGGAAAGAGGAGGGAAAAGAGGAGGAATCAGAGGAGGGAACAGAGGAGGGAACAGAGGAGGAAACAGAGGAGGAAACAGAGGAGGGAACAGAGGAGGGAAACAGAGGAGGGAACAGAGGAGGGAAAAGAGGAGGAAAAGAGGAGGAAAAGAGGAGGAATCAGAGGAGGGAACAGAGGAGGAACAGAGGAGGAAACAGAGGAGGGAACAGAGGAGGGAAAAGAGGAGGAATCAGAGGAGGAAAAGAGGAGGAATCAGAGGAGGGAAAAGAGGAGGAATCAGAGGAGGGAACAGAGGAGGGAAACAGAGGAGGGAACAGAGGAGGGAACAGAGGAGGGAAAAGAGGAGGAAACAGAGGAGGGAACAGAGGAGGGATCAGAGGAGGGAACAGAGGAGGGAACAGAGGAGGGATCAGAGGAGGGAACAGAGGAGGGAACAGAGGAGGAACAGAGGAGGGAACAGAGGAGGGAACAGAGGAGGAAAAGAGGAGGAATCAGAGGAGGGAACAGAGGAGGAAACAGAGGAGGGAACAGAGGAGGGATCAGAGGAGGGAACAGAGGAGGGAACAGAGGAGGGAACAGAGGAGGGAAAAGAGGGGAGGAATCAGAGGAGGGAACAGAGGAGGGAACAGAGGAGGGAACAGAGGAGGGAACAGAGGAGGGAACAGAGGAGGGAAAAGAGGAGGAATCAGAGGAGGGAAAAGAGGAGGGAACAGAGGAGGAATCAGAGGAGGAATCAGAGGAGGGAACAGAGGAGGGAACAGAGGAGGAAACAGAGGAGGGAACAGAGGAGGGAACAGAGGAGGGAACAGAGGAGGGAACAGAGGAGGGAACAGAGGAGGGAACAGAGGAGGGAACAGAGGAGGGAACAGAGGAGGAAACAGAGGAGGGAAAAGAGGAGGAATCAGAGGAGGGAACAGAGGAGGGAACAGAGGAGGGAACAGAGGAGGAATCAGAGGAGGAATCAGAGGAGGGAAAAGAGGAGGAATCAGAGGAGGGAACAGAGGAGGGAACAGAGGAGGGAACAGAGGAGGGAACAGAGGAGGGAAAAGAGGAGGAATCAGAGGAGGGAACAGAGGAGGGAAACAGAGGAGGAAACAGAGGAGGAAACAGAGGAGGGAACAGAGGAGGGAACAGAGGAGGGAAAAGAGGAGGGAACAGAGGAGGAAACAGAGGAGGAAACAGAGGAGGGAACAGAGGAGGGAACAGAGGAGGGAACAGAGGAGGGAACAGAGGAGGGAACAGAGGAGGGAAAAGAGGAGGAATCAGAGGAGGAACAGAGGAGGGAACAGAGGAGGGAACAGAGGAGGGAACAGAGGAGGGAACAGAGGAGGGAACAGAGGAGGGAAAAGAGGAGGAATCAGAGGAGGGAAAAGAGGAGGAATCAGAGGAGGGAACAGAGGAGGGAACAGAGGAGGAAACAGAGGAGGAAACAGAGGAGGAACAGAGGAGGGAACAGAGGAGGAAACAGAGGAGGAAACAGAGGAGGAATCAGAGGAGGGAACAGAGGAGGGAACAGAGGAGGAAACAGAGGAGGAAACAGAGGAGGGAACAGAGGAGGGAACAGAGGAGGAATCAGAGGAGGGAAAAGAGGAGGGAAAAGAGGAGGAATCAGAGGAGGGAAAAGAGGAGGGAAAAAGAGGAGGGAACAGAGGAGGAAACAGAGGAGGAAACAGAGGAGGGAACAGAGGAGGGATCAGAGGAGGGAACAGAGGAGGGAACAGAGGAGGGAACAGAGGAGGAACAGAGGAGGAAAAGAGGAGGAATCAGAGGAGGGAACAGAGGAGGGAACAGAGGAGGAAACAGAGGAGGAACAGAGGAGGGAACAGAGGAGGGAAAAGAGGAGGAATCAGAGGAGGGAACAGAGGAGGGAACAGAGGAGGGAACAGAGGAGGGAACAGAGGAGGAAACAGAGGAGGGAACAGAGGAGGGAACAGAGGAGGGAACAGAGGAGGGAAAAGAGGAGGAATCAGAGGAGGGAAAAGAGGAGGAAACAGAGGAGGAACAGAGGAGGGAACAGAGGAGGGAACAGAGGAGGAAACAGAGGAGGGAACAGAGGAGGGAACAGAGGAGGGAACAGAGGAGGGAACAGAGGAGGAATCAGAGGAGGGAACAGAGGAGGGAACAGAGGAGGGAACAGAGGAGGGAACAGAGGAGGGAAAAGAGGAGGAATCAGAGGAGGGAAAAGAGGAGGGAACAGAGGAGGAATCAGAGGAGGAATCAGAGGAGGGAACAGAGGAGGGAACAGAGGAGGAAACAGAGGAGGGAACAGAGGAGGGAACAGAGGAGGAACAGAGGAGGAACAGAGGAGGGAACAGAGGAGGGAAACAGAGGAGGGAACAGAGGAGGGAACAGAGGAGGAATCAGAGGAGGGAAAAGAGGAGGAATCAGAGGAGGGAACAGAGGAGGGAACAGAGGAGGAAACAGAGGAGGAAACAGAGGAGGGAACAGAGGAGGGAACAGAGGAGGAAACAGAGGAGGAAACAGAGGAGGGAACAGAGGAGGGAAAAGAGGAGGGAACAGAGGAGGGAACAGAGGAGGAACAGAGGAGGAAACAGAGGAGGGAACAGAGGAGGGAAAAGAGGAGGGAACAGAGGAGGGAACAGAGGAGGAAACAGAGGAGGGAACAGAGGAGGGAACAGAGGAGGGAACAGAGGAGGGAAAAGAGGAGGAATCAGAGGAGGGAACAGAGGAGGGAACAGAGGAGGGAACAGAGGAGGGAAAAGAGGAGGAATCAGAGGAGGGAACAGAGGAGGGAACAGAGGAGGGAACAGAGGAGGAAACAGAGGAGGAAACAGAGGAGGAACAGAGGAGGGAAAAGAGGAGGAATCAGAGGAGGGAAAAGAGGAGGAATCAGAGGAGGGAACAGAGGAGGGAACAGAGGAGGAATCAGAGGAGGAATCAGAGGAGGGAACAGAGGAGGAATCAGAGGAGGAACAGAGGAGGAATCAGAGGAGGGAACAGAGGAGGAAACAGAGGAGGAATCAGAGGAGGGAACAGAGGAGGAATCAGAGGAGGGAACAGAGGAGGGAACAGAGGAGGAATCAGAGGAGGGAACAGAGGAGGAATCAGAGGAGGGAACAGAGGAGGGAACAGAGGAGGAATCAGAGGAGGAATCAGAGGAGGGAACAGAGGAGGAATCAGAGGAGGAATCAGAGGAGGGAACAGAGGAGGAATCAGAGGAGGGAACAGAGGAGGAAACAGAGGAGGAATCAGAGGAGGAACAGAGGAGGAATCAGAGGAGGGAACAGAGGAGGAACAGAGGGAGGGAACAGAGGAGGGAACAGAGGAGGAATCAGAGGAGGGAACAGAGGAGGGAACAGAGGAGGGAACAGAGGAGGAATCAGAGGAGGGAACAGAGGAGGGAACAGAGGAGGGAACAGAGGAGGGAACAGAGGAGGAATCAGAGGAGGGAACAGAGGAGGAATCAGAGGAGGGAACAGAGGAGGGAACAGAGGAGGGAACAGAGGAGGGAACAGAGGAGGAATCAGAGGAGGGAACAGAGGAGGGAACAGAGGAGGGAACAGAGGAGGAATCAGAGGAGGGAACAGAGGAGGGAACAGAGGAGGGAACAGAGGAGGAATCAGAGGAGGAAACAGAGGGAGGAACAGAGGAGGAATCAGAGGAGGAACAGAGGAGGGAACAGAGGAGGGAACAGAGGAGGAATCAGAGGAGGAATCAGAGGAGGAATCAGAGGAGGAATCAGAGGAGGGAACAGAGGAGGAATCAGAGGAGGGAACAGAGGAGGGAACAGAGGAGGGAACAGAGGAGGAATCAGAGGAGGGAACAGAGGAGGGAACAGAGGAGGAATCAGAGGAGGGAACAGAGGAGGAATCAGAGGAGGAATCAGAGGAGGGAACAGAGGAGGGAACAGAGGAGGGAACAGAGGAGGGAACAGAGGAGGGAACAGAGGGAGGGAACAGAGGAGGGAACAGAGGAGGAATCAGAGGAGGGAACAGAGGAGGAATCAGAGGAGGGAACAGAGGAGGAATCAGAGGAGGGAACAGAGGAGGGAACAGAGGAGGGAACAGAGGAGGGAACAGAGGAGGAATCAGAGGAGGGAACAGAGGAGGGAACAGAGGAGGAAACAGAGGAGGAATCAGAGGAGGGAACAGAGGAGGAATCAGAGGAGGGAACAGGAGGAATCAGAGGAGGAAACAGAGGAGGAACAGAGGAGGGAACAGAGGAGGAACAGAGGAGGGAACAGAGGAGGGAACAGAGGAGGGAACAGAGGAGGGAACAGAGGAGGAACACGCCCGATCCACATGAACAGTACTGCAGTAGAGAGAGTCAGCAGTATTAAGTTCCTCAGAGTCCACATCACAGAGGACTTGACATGGACAACACCACCACTCTGGTCAGAGTCCACATCACAGAGGACTTGACATGGACCAACACCACCACTCTGGTCAGAGTCCACATCACAGAGGACTTGACACGGACCAACACCACCACTCAGAGTCCACATCACAGAGGACTTGACATGGACCAACACCACCACTCTGGTCAGAGTCCACATCACAGAGGACTTGACACGGACCAACACCACCACTCAGAGTCCACATCACAGAGGACTTGACATGGACCAACACCACCACTCTGGTCAAGATGGCGCAACAGCGTCTCTACTTTCCAAGGCGGCTGGCTGCTCTGCAAATACTACCACCGCACCGTCGAGAGCTCCCTGACCGGTTGCATCAAACTGGACTGACCACCTGCTCTGATTCTCCACATCTTAGAACACATCCACCCACACACAGACACACCCACCCACCCACCCACCCACACATTCATCCATCCACCCACCCATACACATCCATCCATCCACACACACAACATCCATCCATCCACCCCACACACACATCCATCCACCCATATACACATCCACCCACACACAGACACACCCACCCACCCACCCACACATCCATCCATCCATCCACCCACACACACATCCATCCACCCACATACACATCCACCCACACACAGACACACCCACCCACCCACACACACATCCATCCATCCACCCACACAAACATCCATCCACCCATATACACATCCACCCACACACACAGACACACCCACCCACCCACACATCCCCACACAGACACATCCACCCACCCACATACACATCCACATCCACCACACACACAGACACATCCACCCACAAACACAGACACATCCACCCACACACACAGACACATCCACCTACACACACAGACACATCCACACACACACAGACACATCCACACACACAGACACATCCACCCACACACACAGACACATCCACCCACACACACAGACACATCCACCCACACACACCCACATCCACCCACACACACCCACCCACACAGACACCCACACACAGACACATCCACCCACACCCACCCACACCTATCCACCCACATCCACTCACCCACCCACATCCACCCCATCCACCCACATCCACCCCATCCACCCACACAGACACATCCACCCACCCACCCACCCACATCCACCCACCCACCCACACCTATCCACCCACACACATCCACCCACATCCACACATCCACACATCCACATCGACTGTGTACAAAATAACTCCTACTATTGAATGGCAGCCCCACGCAGCGCAACTGACGCTACCAGACTCTTTTATGGTTGTAAAATACTGCCCAATTTATTCCCCCTTTCCCCAAAACACGGGTAAATATTGGACTATAAAATGTACCTTCCTGTTTTACACTGATGCTAAAATGTTTATTATATTCTACTGAGACATTGACTTTAGGTTGGTATTCTTATCTTTTATTGTGTCTTGTTGTCCAGAAGGAAGCTGTAGTTAGTCTGCTGTAGTCAGTCTGCTGTAGTCAGTCTGCTGTAGTCAGTCTGCTGTAGTCAGTCTGCTGTAGTTAGTCTGCTGTAGTTAGTCTGCTGTAGTTAGTCTGCTGTAGTCAGTCTGCTGTAGTCAGTCTGCTGTAGTTAGTCTGCTGTAGTTAGTCTACTGTAGTTAGTAGTCAGGTAGGTGTCAGCAGTCAGGTAGGTGCTGTATACTGTATCTATCCAGTATCTTCACACACCAGGATATTCCATCTATCTACTGTAGTTAGTCTGCTGTAGTTAGTCTGCTGTAGTCACGTTCCTCCGCTCTGTCTACTGTAGTTAGTCTACTGTAGTTCCAGATCAACTCCTAGTGATGAGAAGGTAATCTCATGGCCCCGTCCAATTACACACACACACACACACACACACACACTGTACACACACACACACACACACACATCACACACACACACACACACACACACACACACACACACACACACACACTTCCAAAAGGAGCAGGACTATAACATCTGCAGTTTGGTGGAGGCCTAGAGATGGATGATGTCTTCAGAGACATCCCAGCTAGCGAGGCCTTCCATTCGGACTCTAATGGAGGCTGAAGAGGCCTAGAGATGGATGTCTTCAGAGACATCCCAGCAATTACAGACCTCTCCATTCTGACTCTAATGGAGGCTGAAGAGGCCTAGAGATGGATGATGTCTTCAGAGAGACATCCCAGCTAGGAGACCTCTCCATCTGCAGTTTGGAGGCTGAAGAGGCCTAGAGATGGATGATGTCTTCAGAGAGACATCCCAGCTAGCGAGACCTCTCCATTCTGACTCTAATGGAGGCTGAAGAGGCCTAGAGATGGATGATGTCTCAGAGAGACATCCCAGCTAGCGAGACCTCTCCATTCTGACTCTAATGGAGGCTGAAGAGGCCTAGAGATGGATGATGTCTTCAGAGAGACATCCCAGCTAGTGAGACCTCTCCATTCTGACTCTAATGGAGGCTGAAGAGGCCTAGAGATGGATGATGTCTTCAGAGAGACATCCCAGCTTGCGAGACCTCTCCATTCTGACTCTAATCAACTCAGAAGTAGATGAGAGTCCGTAAGATTCTCTCTCTTTCACACAGTAGATTAGACACATTCCATCAACCATAGAAACACACCCAGACAATACAATACCACTGAACAGAGGACAGGGCACGGGACACACACACCATTACTCACCGAAACACACACACACCCAGCAGTACTACTAACCTGGGTTGAGAGGGCGGTTGAGAGGCTGGTGGGAGGCTGGGTGAACAGTGCAGAGCGGGAGGCTGACCGCAGGCCATGTGCTCTCCTGACAGGCTGGTCCTGATGGAGGGAGAGGAGAGAACAACAGTCAGGACCGTGACAGAACCAGCAGTCAGAACAGTGACAGAACCCGTCAGAACAGTGACAGAACCCGTCAGAACAGTGACAGAACCCGTCAGAACACTGACAGAACACTGACAGAACCCATCAGAACACTGACAGAACCCATCAGAACACTGACAGAACACTGACAGAACACTGACAGAACACTGACAGAACCCATCAGAACACTGACAGAACCTGATCAGAACACTGACAGAACACTGACAGAACCCATCAGAACACTGACAGAACACTGACAGAACCCATCAGAACACTGACAGAACACTGACAGAACCCATCAGAACACTGACAGAACACTGACAGAACCCATCAGAACACTGAAAGAACCCTGACAGAACACTGAAAGAACCCGTCAGAACACTGAAAGAACCCGTCAGAACACTGAAAGAACCCTGACAGAACACTGACAGAACCCATCAGAACACTGACAGAACCCATCAGAACACTGACAGAACACATCAGAACACTGACAGAACCTGACAGAACACTGAAAGAACCCATCAGAACACTGACAGAACCCAGATCAGAACACTGACAGAACCCATCAGAACACTGAAAGAACCCGTCAGAACACTGACAGAACCCGTCAGAACACTGACAGAACACTGAAAGAACCCATCAGAACACTGACAGAACCCACAGAACACTGACAGAACCCGTCTGTCCCACACTGAAAGAACCCGTCAGTAAAACAACCCTGACAGAACCCAACCACCCCACCTCCAGCCCCCCAGGTTAGTGGTGGCGCTTAAGGCAGTGATGGTCACAGAATTTTGTTGACAAATTCGCCAGCTAAATGAACACTGAAATAACCCAATAGCAAAAAAAGAACACTGACAGAACACTATATAATATAATATATATATTTCTTTAGGTATATTTTCTCCTCTGACTATGTACCAGAACTCCAACAAAGAACATCCTTCTAAAGAGAAACATATTCGAGAAATATCAAAACCCACAACATTAAAAACAGACACATTCAGAGAACTACATGTTAATCAGATTCCCACACAGGAACACGATGTCAGACACAAGTGGCTGTTCTATTCCCATATGAGAGAAGAGCTGAAGTATGTATATAAAGCTGTATCTACTGTAAAGCAGTCATTTCAATGAGCAGACAACCCCATTTTAAAACACTTCCCATTTTTACAACCAACTATGAGGTCATGGGTAAAGTTGTGTGTATAAATGTATCAACAGAGCAACTCCTCTGTAGAGCAGGGACAGGAAGGGATCGAGGCGATGAACACAACACACAGCTGTCACTCAATGATGAAAGAGCGCCTGAGCCTGCAGCAATCCAGGACAGGATTAGTAACGTTTACTATCTTCGATCTATCTATATACTGATCTATCTATCTATATACTGATCTATCTATCTATACTGATCTATCTAAATCTATCTATATACTGATCCATCTATCTATTAATCCATCTATCTATATACTGATCCATCTATCTGTTGATCTATCTATATACTGATCCATCTACAAATCCATCTTTACATCTATCTATATAGAGATCTATCTATATACTGATCCATCTATCTACTGATCTAAAACTGATCCATCTAATACAGATCCATCTATCTACTGATCTATCTATATACTGATCCATCTATCTATTAATCCATCTATCTATATACTGATCCATCTATCTGTTGATCTATCTATATCTGATCCAAGTATACTGATCCATCTATCTACTGATGTCTATCTATCTACTGATCTATCTATATACTGATCTATCTATATACTGATCCATCTTATACTGATCCATCTATCTACTGATCCATCTATCTACTGATCCATCTATGAGGTCATCTATATACTGATCCATCTATCTATTAATCCATCTATCTATATACTGATCCATCTATCTATTAATCCATCTATCTATATACTGATCCATCTATCTGTTGATCCATCTATATAGGGATCCATCTATGAACTGATCCATCTATCTATATACTGATCCATCTATAATGATCCATCTATCTATATACTGATCCATCTATCTATATACTGATCCATCTATCTATATACTGATCCATCTATCTATATACTGATCCATCTATCTATATACTGATCCATCTATCTATCTATTGATCTATCTACCTATTGATCTACCGATCTACCTATCTATCTACTGATCTATCTATTGATCTATCTATTGATCTATCTATTGATCTATCTATTGATCTACCGATCTATCTATTGATCTATCTATTGATCTATCTATTGATCTATCTATTGATCTATCTATTGATCTATCTATTGATCTACCTATTGATCTACCGATCTATCTATTGATCTACCGATCTATCTATTGATCTACCGATCTATCTATTGATCTACCGATCTATCTATTGATCTACCGATCTATCTATTGATCTACCGATCTATCTATTGATCTACCTATCTATCTATTGATCTATCTATTGATCTACCGATCTATCTATTGATCTCTATCTATCTATTGATCTATCCTATTGATCTACCGATCTATCTATTGATCTATCTATTGATCTATCTATTGATGTACCGATCTATCTATTGATCTACTATCTATCTATGATCTACCTATTATCTACCTATCTTCGATCTACCGATCTATCTATCGATCTACCTATCTATCTATCGATCTACCTATCTATCTATTGATCTATCTATCGATCTACCTATCTATCTATCGATCTATCTATCGATCTACCTATCTATCTATCGATCTATCTACCGATCTATCGATCTATCTGATCTACCAATCTATCTATCGATCTATCTACCAATCTATCTATGATCTATCTACCGATCTATCTATCGATCTATCTGATCTATCTACCGATCTATCTACCTATCTGATCTATCTATTGATCTGATCTACCTATTGATCTATCTATTGATCTATCTATTGATCTACCGATCTATCTGCTGATCTATCTATTGATCTACCGATCTATCTATCTACTGATCTATCTACTGATCTGTCCATCCATCTACTGATCTACTGATCGACCTATCACTCTACTGATCGACCTATCAATCTACCGATCGACCTATCACTCATTCGATCGACCTATCACTCATTCGATCGACCTATCACTCATTCGATCGACCTATCAATCTACCGATCTATCTACTGATCTACCTATCTATCTATCTACTGATCTACCTATCCATCAATCGACTGATCTATCAATCAACTGATCTATCAATCGACTGATCTATCAATCGACTGATCTATCAATCGACTGATCTATCAATCGACTGATCTATCAATCGGATCTATCAATCGACTGATCTATCAATCGACTGATCTATCAATCAACTGATCTATCTGCAGTTGAAGTTGGAAGTTTACATACACCTTAGCCAAATACATTTAAACCCAGTTTTTCACCATTCCTGACATTCAATCCTAGTAAAAATTCCCTGTCTTAGGTCAGTTAGGATCACCACTTTATTTTAAGAATGTGAAATGTCAGAATAATAGCAGAGACAAGGATGTATTTCAGCTTTTATTTCTTTCATCACATTCCCAGTGGGTCAGAAGTTTACATACACTCAATTAGTATTTGGTAGCATTGCTTTAAATTGTATAACTTGGGTCAAATGTTTTGGGTATCCTTCACACGCTTCCCACAATAAGGTGGGGGAATTTTAGTCCATTCCTCCTGACAGAGCTGGAGTCAGGTTTGTAGGCCTCCTTGCTCGCATACGCTTTTGATCTATATATCTACTGGTCTGTGGAGAGGGAGAGGGCTGAAAGAGAGAGAGAGGGGGAAAGAGAGAGAGGTGGGAGAAAGGGAGGGAGGGAAAGAGAGAGGTGGGAGGGGAGAGGTGGGAGGGAAAGAGAGAGGTGGGAGGGAAAGAGAGAGGTGGGAGGGAAAGAGAGAGGTGGGAGGGAAAGAGAGAGGGGGAAGAGAGAGAGGTGGGAGGGAAAGAGAGAGGTGGGAGGGAAAGAGAGAGAGAGGGGGAAAGAGAGAGAGGGGGAAAAGAGAGAGAGGGGGGAAGAGAGAGAGGGGGGGGAGAGAGGGGGGAAAGAGAGGTGGGAGGGAAAGAGAGAGGTGGGAGGGAAAGAGAGAGGCTGTAATAATTTTATGATTCTAATCAATTTAAATTACTACAATTATAAGGTTTCAGAGTGGAATAATTGTATCATTATCTTTCACATAATCATTATTTTATCATGAGTGTGTGAAAATATGCAAGCAGCACAAACACACACACACACACACACACACACACACACACACACTCCTCTTCCGATTAGATATCAACAGTGGTGCACAGGCCCAAGAGGTCACAACAGTTTGTTGCCGAGGCCACTATCGCCCTAACGACAGGGCACTTCTGATCACCCCACTTAGTCCTCTCAACTTTGATGGCAGTTATTAGACTCCACTTAGACACACACCCACACACACACACAACAGGGACAAACCGAGCCCTCTGAACTAACACTCCGGTCCTGCTCGGACCACCCCTTGGGGTATCAAACTCATTTTGCCCGGGGGCAACATTCAGTCATCACCGAGGTCCGGAGAGCTGTCTTTCTAATGGGTTAAATTGCCTTGCTGTCAAAATCCACAAGAAAAACTCTGCTGTCCAAATACTCCAATATTGCACTGCTCCCAGACCCGCGGCTCTTTGTCGGAGACCCAACAACACCCCGACTCTAACCTTTCTGACTGAGCAAAACCCACTCATCTATATGAGCCTCCACTACCACAGAGTCTCTTCAATATCTATACGAACCTCCACTACCACAGTCTCTTCAATATCTATACGAACCTCCACTACCACAGAGTCTCTTCAATATCTATACGAACCTCCACTACCACAGTCTCTTCAATATCTATATGAACCTCCACTACCACAGAGTCTCTTCAACATCTATACGAACCTCCACTACCACAGTCTCTTCAATATCTATACGAACCTCCACTACCACAGTCTCTTCAATATCTATACGAACCTCCACTACCACAGAGTCTCTTCAATATCTATACGAACCTCCACTACCAGAGTCTCTTCAACATCTATATGAACCTCCACTACCACAGAGTCTCTTCAATATCTATATGAGCCTCCACTACCAGAGTCTCTTCAACATCTATATGAACCTCCACTACCACAGAGTCTCTTCAATATCTATATGAGCCTCCACTACCACAGAGTCTCTTCAATATCTATATGAACCTCCACTACCACAGAGTCTCTTCAATATCTATACGAACCTCCACTACCACAGAGTCTCTTCAATATCTATACGAACCTGCACTACCACAGAGTCTCTTCAATATCTATATGAACCTCCACTACCACAGAGTCTCTTCAATATCTATATGAGCCTCCACTACCAGAGTCTCTTCAACTTCTATATGAACCTCCACTACCACAGTCTTCCTGTCTCTTCAACATCTATATGAACCTCCACTACCACAGAGCCTCCGTACCATAGGTAAAAAGTGGACTATCACTTTAAGATCAGTGTACTCCTCTCCCATAGGTAAAAGTGGACTATCACTTTAAGATCAGTGTACTCCCTCCCATAGGTAAAAGTGGACTATCACTTTAAGATCAGAGTACTCCCTCCCATAGGTAAAAGTGGACTATCACTTTAAGATCAGTGTAGTCCCTCCCATAGGTAAAAGTGGACTATCACTTTAAGATCAGTGTAGTCCCTCCCATAGGTAAAAGTGGACTATCACTTTAAGATCAGTGTAGTCCCTCCCATAGGTAAAAGTGGACTATCACTTTAAGATCAGTGTAGTCCCTCCCATAGGTAAAAGTGGACTATCACTTTAAGATCAGTGTAGTCCCTCCCATAGGTAAAAGTGGACTATCACTTTAAGATCAGTGTAGTCCCTCCCATAGGTAAAAGTGGACTATCACTTTAAGATCAGTGTAGTCCCTCCCATAGGTAAAAGTGGACTATCACTTTAAGATCAGTGTAGTCCCTCCCATAGGTAAAAGTAGACTATCACTAACACCAGAGTAGTCCCTCCCATAGGTTAAAGTGGACTATCACTTTAAGATCAGTGTAGTCCCTCCCATAGGTTAAAGTGGACTATCACTTTAAGATCAGAGTAGTCCCTCCCATAGGTAAAAGTGGACTATCACTTTAAGATCAGAGTAGTCCCTCCCATAGGTAAAAGTGGACTATCACTTTAAGATCAGAGTAGTCCCTCCCATAGGTTAAAGTGGACTATCACTTTAAAATCATAGTAGTCCCTCCCATAGGTAAAAGTGGTGTCATGGAACGTTCCTTAATAAATAAATAAAAATCCGACACTAGATCACGTGACCCCAATAGTGCTGAAAATGAACCAAAATGAGTTTAAAATAACTAATTGACCAACTTAGGTTCTTATTTCTTCCTGTGAGCTCAAATGTGCACATTGCAATGCATTTTCTCTAGAGATTAATCAGATCAGCCCGGACTGTTGATATAGTAGTGAGTTGTAGTTTCCAACAGGCCAACATTCAACATACTTTAGCACAGAAAACATGATAATTAACTACAATGACCATAATCCATTGCGCACCAACTTCGCCAATCTGTGTTTCTTTTACACCTGCTACATAAAAAAGAGACAGAAGAATGTGCAATCGAGAGAGAGAGAGACAGAAGAATGTGCAATCGAGAGAGAGAGAGAGAGAGAGAGAGAGAGAGAGAGCAGTTTCTACACAAGCTACAGTATCTCTATCTGAAAATACATGATCTAAGTCATAGTTGGTATTCAGCAATCATAAAAGTATGCCTTCTTTACTTTGAAGAACTACTAAAATTGTGATTTTTGTCAGACAGCAGCTCTAGAGATGAGATGACTTGGAATTAAATAATAAAGTCATTAAAAAGGCCTGAAATAAATGTAATAAACAACCAAAATATTTTATTCAAGTAAAGTGAATAAATGACGGTCAATAAAGTGATCAGCAGTAATGGACAGTCACTAAGCATCATGGGACTTTTATTGTTCTAGTCGGTGTTGTTACAGCATTCAACCCACATAATACATAATGCATGTAATGTTAATATATATATATTTTTTAAAGTTATAATTTAACCGAAAAGCAACTCAAAAAGCACAAATCGTTCAGCACTTGACCCCGAATGTCAACGAAACAAGTTTCCATGCGATCCTAGAAGACGATTTTCATAGTTTGGATCTCTCATCGTTTGGGATCTCTCATCGTTTGGGATCTCTCATCGTTTGGGATCTCTCATTTGGGATCGTTTGGCTCTCTTATCGTTTGGATCTCTTATCGTTTGGATCTCTTATCATTTGGATCTCTTATCGTTTGGCTCTCTTATCGTTTGGCTCTCTTATCATTTGGATCTCTTATCGTTTTGGATCTCTTATCGTTTTGGATCTCTTATCGTTTGGCTCTCTTATCATTTGGATCTCTTATCGTTTTGGATCTCTTATCGTTTGGCTCTCTTATCATTTGGATCTCTTATCGTTTTGGATCTCTTATCGTTTGGCTCTCTATCGTTTTAGCTCTCTTATCGTTTTGGATCTCTCTTATCGTTTGGCTCTCTTATCGTTTGATCTCTTATCGTTTGGCTCTCTTATCGTTTGGCTCTCTTAACGTTTGGTCTCTTAACGTTTGGCTCTCTCATCGTTTTAGATCTCTCATCGTTTTGGATCTCTCATCGTTTTGGATCTCTCATCGTTTTGGATCTCTTATCGTTTGGATCTCTCATCGTTTGGATCTCTCATCGTTTGGATCTCTTATCGTTTGGATCTCTTATCGTTTTGGATCTCTCATCGTTTTGGATCTCTCATCGTTTTGGATCTCTCATCGTTTTGGATCTCTTATCGTTTTGGATCTCTTATCGTTTGGATCTCTCATCGTTTGGATCTCTCATCGTTTTAGATCTCTCATCGTTTTAGATCTCTCATCGTTTAGATCTCTCATCGCTTTAGATCTCTCATCGTTTAGATCTCTCATCGTTTTAGATCTCTCATCGTTTAGATCTCTCATCGTTTAGATCTCTCATCGTTTAGATCTCTCATCGTTTAGATCTCTTATCGTTTGGATCTCTTCCCACTGGCCAAACACTGGTTGAATTTTGAGATTATGAAAGAAATTATGTTCACTTAACTAGGCTTGGGCGGTATACCGTACACCAGAGTATTTGGGCGGTATACCGTACACCAGATTATATGGGCGGTATACAGTACACCAGAGTATTTGGGCGGTATACCGTACACCAAAGTATTTGGGCGGTATACAGTACACCAGAGTATTTGGGCGGTATACCGTACACCAGAGTATTTGGGCGGTATACCGTACACCAGAGTATTTGGGCGGTATACCGTACACCAGAGTATTTGGGCGGTATACAGTACACCACAGTATTTGGGCGGTATACGGTACACCAGAGTATTTGGGCGGTATACGGTACACCAGATTATTTGGGCGGTATACGGTACACCAGAGTATTTGGGCGGTATACGGTACACCAGAGTATTTGGGCGGTATACGGTACACCAGAGTATTTGGGCGGTATACGGTACACCAGAGTATTTGGGCGGTATACGGTACACCAGAGTATTTGGGCGGTATACGGTACACCAGAGTATTTGGGCGGTATACAGTACACCAGAGTATTTGGGCGGTATACCGTACACCAGAGTATTTGGGCGGTATACAGTACACCAGAGTATTTGGGCGGTATACAGTACACCAGAGTATTTGGGCGGTATACCGTACACCAGAGTATTTGGGCGGTATACCGTACACCAGAGTATTTGGGCGGTATACCGTACACCAGAGTATTTGGGCGGTATACCGT
>NW_026288041.1:27500-66967 GCF_023373465.1 Oncorhynchus keta
ATCCGACGACCCCATTCACATGGACGGGGCTGTAGTGGAGCGGGTCGAGAGCTTCGAGTTCCTCGGTGTCCGCGTCACTAAAATACATGAACCGTTGCTACAGACCCCTAGATATTAATCTTTGCCCGACCCCCTAAACTCTTGTGAAGGATCTGAAAAGGCAAGACAGGCGTAAGCGGAAACCTTTGGCAGCACACTGTCAGTGTTCTCTCGCTGCAGACATAACTGGAGATGACTAAGTACATGTTCCAACATGTTTGTTGAATTCGAAACAATTTGAACATTTGAGATATTAAATAAATGATTAGAGAAGAAGCATAGGATATGAGGAGTGAAAGAGACGGACTGGGGGTTTTATGTCAGAAGTGAATGGTTCTCTGTAGAAAGATGGCGTTGGAATGTATTGTGTGGACGGGAGGAGAGGTTGAGGTCAGGAGGTGAGGTCAGCACCGTATTGATACAGGGAGACAGATGGACATCTGTGGATTAGGTGAAGGAGAGGTTGAGGTCAGGAGGTGAGGTCAGCACTGTGTTGATACAGGGAGACAGATGGACATCTGTGGATTAGGTGAAGGAGAGGTTGAGGTCAGGAGGTGAGGACAGCACCGTGTTGATACAGGGGAGACAGATGGACATCTGTGGATTAGGTGAAGGAGGGGTTGAGGTCAGGAGGTGAGGTTCGATCCCCTTAAGGGAGTAATAAGGGTTTGGTATCCTGTTACCCTTTTCCTGGAAGAACCTTAAGATGTAAGGGTTTGAGAGGAGGAGGAGTGTCTTAAGAGGGACGTATATAACTGTGATGGTGAGAAATGTTTTGCTGTCATGTGACAAATTTTGCAACGGCTAGCATCCTATCGATTTACTGATTGACTTATGGTGCAACACACTAATATGCTAACGCAGTTAAACGCTAGTAAACTAATCACTGTCTGACCATATTGCACGTTGCAGGGCTATGCATCTTTGTCATGCATCCCAGCCAAACTTGTGCTAATGTGCTAATGCTAGTGAAAGCTAGTTTATAAATTAGAAACAGCTGGCATCGTATTGACTTACTGATTGACATACGCTGTGACGTGCTAATGCTAGTTTATAAATTAGCAACAGCTAGCATCGTATTGAGTTACTAATTGACATATGCTGTGACGTGCTAATGCTAGTAAATGGTAGTTTATGAATTAGCAACAGCTAGCATCGTATTGAGTTACTAATTGACATATGCTGTGACGTGCTAATGCTAGTAAATGGTAGTTTATAAATTAGCAACAGCTAGCATCGTATTGAGTTGCTTACTAATTGACATACGCTGTGACGTGCTAATGCTAGTAAACGAATCTCGGTCTGACCGTATACAACACATGTTTCAGCTATGGGTACCGTCCTCTTGGCCATCTTTCTCGTGTCGAATGGTTATTACTGACTTATGACGCCATGTGCTAACGCTAGTAAACACATCTCTCAGTATCCCCAGGGTTTGAATGACAGGGAGGTTTTAAATTAATTAATTACTTTATTTCACCTTTATTTAACCAGGTAGGCCAGTTGAGAACACCTTTATTTAACCAGGTAGGCCAGTTGAGAACACCTTTATTTAACCAGGTAGGCCAGTTGAGAACACCTTTATTTAACCAGGTAGGCCACTTGAGATCACGTTCTCATTTATAACTGCCACCTGGCCAAGATGAAGCAAAGCTGTGCGACAAAAACAACACAGATTTACACAAACAAAACGTACAGTCGACAACACAATAGAAAAGAAAAATAGAAACATCTATGAACAGTGTTTGCAAATGTAGAAGAGTAGTGAGGTAAAGGCAATAAATAGGCCATAGAGGGCTAAGAGAATTACAATTGAGCATTAATTAGGTTAGTCAGTTAGTGGGGCTGGACACCCCAATAAAGATATTGACATCAGACACCCCAAAAGATGTTATCCCTAAGATTCACCTTATAATTCAATGCCTGTGTATCACATGTCGTGGTAATGGGCCCTGGTTCAGCATTCATGTTGCCACTCCTTCCCATCTTCCCACAATGTTCACAAGCAACTCCGCTTGACATTGGCAACTCAGTGCCATTTGATCCATAAAACACACGTAACACGCTATATGATCCCATCCTAGACACACGTAGGACCAGGGCATTTTCAGACCCTACTGAAATGTGAGCCTGGGGGCCCCGTTGCCAACTGCTCCTCCGCTGTGGCTCAGTCGACACATTCCCCAGCAAGCAGGACCAGCATGTTGTTAGCTCGTTACAGCTCCACTGAGGTCAGCAGAGAAGAGGACAGAACATTATAGGCTCTCGTGTACGATCTCAACAGCATGTTATAAAGCAGAGCGCTGGACGATAGACAGGACCTGTACTGAGGAACGGCGCCTCAACTGTTCTGCTGCTTGAGTATCTGCACTTTTCACAATATCAGCAAAAATAACAACTTAGTTCTGTCACGTAACATATTAACTACATGAGATATGAATACTGACCTGTCATCACGTAACATATTAACTACATGAGATATGAATACTGACCTTTCATCACGTAACATATTAACTACATGAGATATGAATACTGACCTGTCATCACGTAACATATTAACTACATGAGATATGAATACTGACCTGTCATCACGTAACATATTAACTACATGAGATTTGAATACTGACCTGTCATCAAGTAACATATTAACTACATGAAATAATAATACTGACCTGTCATCACGTAACATATTAACTACATGAGATATGAATACTGACCTGTCATCACGTAACATATTAACTACATGAGATATGAATACTGACCTGTCATCACGTAACATATTAACTACATGAGATATGAATACTGACCTGTCATCACGTAACATATTAACTACATGAAATAATAATACTGACCTGTCATCACGTAACATATTAACTACATGAGATATGAATACTGACCTGTCATCACGTAACATATTAACTACATGAAATAATAATACTGACCTGTCATCACGTAACATATTAACTACATGAGATATGAATACTGACCTGTCATCACGTAACATATTAACTACATGAGATATGAATACTGACCTGTCATCACGTAACATTAACTACATGAGATATAAGAACTGTCCTGTCATCAAGTAACATATTAACTACATGAGATTTGAATACTGACCTGTCATCACGTAACATATTAACTACATGAAATAATAATACTGACCTGTCATCACGTAACA
The DNA here is from genome assembly GCF_023373465.1 of Oncorhynchus keta. Lineage (NCBI taxonomy): Eukaryota > Metazoa > Chordata > Actinopteri > Salmoniformes > Salmonidae > Oncorhynchus > Oncorhynchus keta. The sequence continues at coordinate 30,721 of NW_026288041.1, forward strand.
TATTAACTACATGAGATTTGAATACTGACCTGTCATCACGTAACATATTAACTACATGAAATAATAATACTGACCTGTCATCACGTAACATATTAACTACATGAGATATGAATACTGACCTGTCATCACGTAACATATTAACTACATGAGATAATAATACTGACCTGTCATCACGTAACATATTAACTACATGAGATATGAATACTGACCTGTCATCACGTAACATATTAACTACATGAGATAATAATACTGACCTGTCATCACGTAACATATTAACTACATGAGATAATAATACTGACCTGTCATCACGTAACATATTAACTACATGAGATATGAATACTGACCTGTCATCACGTAACATATTAACTACATGAGATATGAATACTGACCTGTCATCACGTAACATATTAACTACATGAGATATGAATACTGACCTGTCATCACGTAACATATTAACTACATGAGATATGAATACTGACCTGTCATCACGTAACATATTAACTACATGAGATAATAATACTGACCTGTCATCACGTAACATATTAACTACATGAGATAATAATACTGACCTGTCATCACGTAACATATTAACTACATGAGATTTGAATACTGACCTGTCATCACGTAACATATTAACTACATGAAATAATAATACTGACCTGTCATCACATAACATATTAACTACATGAGATATGAATACTGACCTGTCATCACGTAACATATTAACTACATGAGATAATAATACTGACCTGTCATCACGTAACATATTAACTACATGAGATATGAATACTGACCTGTCATCACGTAACATATTAACTACATGAGATAAGAATACTGACCTGTCATCACGTAACATATTAACTACATGAGATATGAATACTGACCTGTCATCACGTAACATATTAACTACATGAAATAATAATACTGACCTGTCATCACGTAACATATTAACTACATGAGATATGAATACTGACCTGTCATCACGTAACATATTAACTACATGAGATATGAATACTGACCTGTCATCACGTAACATATTAACTACATGAGATATGAATACTGACCTGTCATCACGTAACATATTAACTACATGAAATAATAATACTGACCTGTCATCACGTAACATATTAACTACATGAAATAATAATACTGACCTGTCATCACGTAACATATTAACTACATGAGATATGAATACTGACCTGTCATCACGTAACATATTAACTACATGAGATATGAATACTGACCTGTCATCACGTAACATATTAACTACATGAGATATGAATACTGACCTGTCATCACGTAACATATTAACTACATGAGATATGAATACTGACCTGTCATCACGTAACATATTAACTACATGAGATATGAATACTGACCTGTCATCACGTAACATATTAACTACATGAGATATGAATACTGACCTGTCATCACGTAACATATTAACTACATGAGATATGAATACTGACCTGTCATCACGTAACATATTAACTACATGAGATATGAATACTGACATGTCATCACGTAACATATTAACTACATGAAATAATAATACTGACCTGTCATCACGTAACATATTAACTACATGAGATATGAATACTGACCTGTCATCACGTAACATATTAACTACATGAGATATGAATACTGACCTGTCATCACGTAACATATTAACTACATGAGATATGAATACTGACCTGTCATCACGTAACATATTAACTACATGAGATATGAATACTGACCTGTCATCACGCAACATATTAACTACATGATATATTATATAATAATACTGACCTGTCATCACGTAACATATTAACTACATGAGATATGAATACTGACCTGTCATCACGTAACATATTAACTACATGAGATATGAATACTGACCTGTCATCACGCAACATATTAACTACATGATATAATAATACTGACCTGTCATCACGTAACATATTAACTACATGAGATATGAATACTGACCTGTCATCACGTAACATATTAACTACATGATATAATAATACTGACCTGTCATCACGTAACATATTAACTACATGAGATATGAATACTGACCTGTCATCACGTAACATATTAACTACATGATATAATAATACTGACCTGTCATCACGCAACATATTAACTACATGATATAATAATACTGACCTGTCATCACGTAACATATTAACTACATGAGATATGAATACTGACCTTTCATCACGTAACATATTAACTACATGAGATATGAATACTGACCTGTCATCACGTAACATATTAACTACATGAGATATGAATACTGACCTGTCATCACGTAACATATTAACTACATGAAATAATAATACTGACCTGTCATCACGTAACATATTAACTACATGAGATATGAATACTGGCCTGTCATCACGTAACATATTAACTACATGAAATAATAATACTGACCTGTCATCACGTAACATATTAACTACATGAGATATGAATACTGACATGTCATCACGTAACATATTAACTACATGAGATATGAATACTGACCTGTCATCACGTAACATATTAACTACATGAGATATGAATACTGACCTGTCATCAAGTAACATATTAACTACATGAGATTTGAATACTGACCTGTCATCACGTAACATATTAACTACATGAAATAATAATACTGACCTGTCATCACGTAACATATTAACTACATGAGATTTGAATACTGACCTGTCATCACGTAACATATTAACTACATGAAATAATAATACTGACCTGTCATCACGTAACATATTAACTACATGAGATATGAATACTGACCTGTCATCACGTAACATATTAACTACATGAGATAATAATACTGACCTGTCATCACGTAACATATTAACTACATGAGATATGAATACTGACCTGTCATCACGTAACATATTAACTACATGAGATAATAATACTGACCTGTCATCACGTAACATATTAACTACATGAGATAATAATACTGACCTGTCATCACGTAACATATTAACTACATGAGATATGAATACTGACCTGTCATCACGTAACATATTAACTACATGAGATATGAATACTGACCTGTCATCACGTAACATATTAACTACATGAGATATGAATACTGACCTGTCATCACGTAACATATTAACTACATGAGATATGAATACTGACCTGTCATCACGTAACATATTAACAACATGAGATAATAATACTGACCTGTCATCACGTAACATATTAACTACATGAGATAATAATACTGACCTGTCATCACGTAACATATTAACTACATGAGATATGAATACTGACCTGTCATCACGTAACATATTAACTACATGAAATAATAATACTGACCTGTCATCACATAACATATTAACTACATGAGATATGAATACTGACCTGTCATCACGTAACATATTAACTACATGAGATAATAATACTGACCTGTCATCACGTAACATATTAACTACATGAGATATGAATACTGACCTGTCATCACGTAACATATTAACTACATGAGATAATAATACTGACCTGTCATCACGTAACATATTAACTACATGAGATATGAATACTGACCTGTCATCACGTAACATATTAACTACATGAAATAATAATACTGACCTGTCATCACGTAACATATTAACTACATGAGATATGAATACTGACCTGTCATCACGTAACATATTAACTACATGAGATATGAATACTGACCTGTCATCACGTAACATATTAACTACATGAGATATGAATACTGACCTGTCATCACGTAACATATTAACTACATGAAATAATAATACTGACCTGTCATCACGTAACATATTAACTACATGAAATAATAATACTGACCTGTCATCACGTAACATATTAACTACATGAGATATGAATACTGACCTGTCATCACGTAACATATTAACTACATGAGATATGAACACTGACCTGTCATCACGTAACATATTAACTACATGAGATATGAATACTGACCTGTCATCACGTAACATATTAACTACATGAGATATGAATACTGACCTGTCATCACGTAACATATTAACTACATGAGATATGAATACTGACCTGTCATCACGTAACATATTAACTACATGAGATATGAATACTGACCTGTCATCACGTAACATATTAACTACATGAGATATGAATACTGACCTGTCATCACGTAACATATTAACTACATGAGATATGAATACTGACCTGTCATCACGTAACATATTAACTACATGAAATAATAATACTGACCTGTCATCACGTAACATATTAACTACATGAGATATGAATACTGACCTGTCATCACGTAACATATTAACTACATGAGATATGAATACTGACCTGTCATCACGTAACATATTAACTACATGAGATATGAATACTGACCTGTCATCACGTAACATATTAACTACATGAGATATGAATACTGACCTGTCATCACGCAACATATTAACTACATGATATATTATATAATAATACTGACCTGTCATCACGTAACATATTAACTACATGAGATATGAATACTGACCTGTCATCACGTAACATATTAACTACATGAGATATGAATACTGACCTGTCATCACGCAACATATTAACTACATGATATAATAATACTGACCTGTCATCACGTAACATATTAACTACATGAGATATGAATACTGACCTGTCATCACGTAACATATTAACTACATGATATAATAATACTGACCTGTCATCACGTAACATATTAACTACATGAGATATGAATACTGACCTGTCATCACGTAACATATTAACTACATGATATAATAATACTGACCTGTCATCACGCAACATATTAACTACATGATATAATAATACTGACCTGTCATCACGTAACATATTAACTACATGAGATATGAATACTGACCTGTCATCACGTAACATATTAACTACATGAGATATGAATACTGACCTGTCATCACGTAACATATTAACTACATGAGATATGAATACTGACCTGTCATCACGTAACATATTAACTACATGAGATATGAATACTGACCTGTCATCACGTAACATATTAACTACATGAGATATGAATACTGACCTGTCATCACGTAACATATTAACTACATGAGATATGAATACTGACCTGTCATCACGTAACATATTAACTACATGAGATAATACTGACCTGTCATCACGTAACATATTAACTACATGATATAATAATACTGACCTGTCATCATGTAACATATTAACTACATGAGATATGAATACTGACCTGTCATCACGTAACATATTAACTACATGAGATATGAATACTGACCTGTCATCACGCAACATATTAACTACATGATATAATAATACTGACCTGTCATCACGTAACATATTAACTACATGAGATATGAATACTGACCTGTCATCACGTAACATATTAACTACATGATATAATAATACTGACCTGTCATCACGCAACATATTAACTACATGATATAATAATACTGACCTGTCATCACGTAACATATTAACTACATGAGATATGAATACTGACCTTTCATCACGTAACATATTAACTACATGAGATATGAATACTGACCTGTCATCACGTAACATATTAACTACATGATATAATAATACTGACCTGTCATCACGTAACATATTAACTACATGAGATATGAATACTGACCTGTCATCACGTAACATATTAACTACATGATATAATAATACTGACCTGTCATCATGTAACATATTAACTACATGAGATATGAATACTGACCTGTCATCACGTAACATATTAACTACATGAGATATGAATACTGACCTGTCATCACGCAACATATTAACTACATGATATAATAATACTGACCTGTCATCACGTAACATATTAACTACATGAGATATGAATACTGACCTGTCATCACGTAACATATTAACTACATGATATAATAATACTGACCTGTCATCACGCAACATATTAACTACATGATATAATAATACTGACCTGTCATCACGTAACATATTAACTACATGAGATATGAATACTGACCTTTCATCACGTAACATATTAACTACATGAGATATGAATACTGACCTGTCATCACGTAACATATTAACTACATGAAATAATAATACTGACCTGTCATCACGTAACATATTAACTACATGAGATATGAATACTGACCTGTCATCACGTAACATATTAACTACATGAGATATGAATACTGACCTGTCATCACGTAACATATTAACTACATGATATAATAATACTGACCTGTCATCATGTAACATATTAACTACATGATATAATAATACTGACCTGTCATCACGTAACATATTAACTACATGAGATATGAATACTGACCTGTCATCACGTAACATATTAACTACATGAGATATGAATACTGACCTGTCATCACGTAACATATTAACTACATGATATAATAATACTGACCTGTCATCATGTAACATATTAACTACATGAGATATGAATACTGACCTGTCATCACGTAACATATTAACTACATGAGATATGAATACTGACCTGTCATCACGTAACATATTAACTACATGAGATAATAATACTGACCTGTCATCACGTAACATATTAACTACATGATATAATAATACTGACCTGTCATCATGTAACATATTAACTACATGAGATATGAATACTGACCTGTCATCACGTAACATATTAACTACATGAGATATGAATACTGACCTGTCATCACGCAACATATTAACTACATGATATAATAATACTGACCTGTCATCACGTAACATATTAACTACATGAGATATGAATACTGACCTGTCATCACGTAACATATTAACTACATGATATAATAATACTGACCTGTCATCACGCAACATATTAACTACATGATATAATAATACTGACCTGTCATCACGTAACATATTAACTACATGAGATATGAATACTGACCTTTCATCACGTAACATATTAACTACATGAGATATGAATACTGACCTGTCATCACGTAACATATTAACTACATGATATAATAATACTGACCTGTCATCACGTAACATATTAACTACATGAGATATGAATACTGACCTGTCATCACGTAACATATTAACTACATGATATAATAATACTGACCTGTCATCATGTAACATATTAACTACATGAGATATGAATACTGACCTGTCATCACGTAACATATTAACTACATGAGATATGAATACTGACCTGTCATCACGCAACATATTAACTACATGATATAATAATACTGACCTGTCATCACGTAACATATTAACTACATGAGATATGAATACTGACCTGTCATCACGTAACATATTAACTACATGATATAATAATACTGACCTGTCATCACGCAACATATTAACTACATGATATAATAATACTGACCTGTCATCACGTAACATATTAACTACATGAGATATGAATACTGACCTTTCATCACGTAACATATTAACTACATGAGATATGAATACTGACCTGTCATCACGTAACATATTAACTACATGAAATAATAATACTGACCTGTCATCACGTAACATATTAACTACATGAGATATGAATACTGACCTGTCATCACGTAACATATTAACTACATGAGATATGAATACTGACCTGTCATCACGTAACATATTAACTACATGATATAATAATACTGACCTGTCATCATGTAACATATTAACTACATGATATAATAATACTGACCTGTCATCACGTAACATATTAACTACATGAGATATGAATACTGACCTGTCATCACGTAACATATTAACTACATGAGATATGAATACTGACCTGTCATCACGTAACATATTAACTACATGATATAATAATACTGACCTGTCATCATGTAACATATTAACTACATGAGATATGAATACTGACCTGTCATCACGTAACATATTAACTACATGAGATATGAATACTGACCTGTCATCACGTAACATATTAACTACATGAGATATGAATACTGACCTGTCATCACGTAAAATCTCCCTCCCTCCCTCTCTCCATCTCCCTCCCTCTCTCCCTGCTCCATCTCCATCTCCCTCCCTCCCATCTCCATCTCCTTCTCTCCATGCTCCATCTCCCTCTCTCCATGCTCCATCTCCCTCCCTCCCTGCCCTGCTCCATCTCCCCTCTCCCTGCTCCATCTCCCCTCTCTCCCTGCTCCATCTCCATCTCCCTCTCTCCCTGCCCTGCTCCATCTCCCTCTCTCCATCTCCCTCTCTCCCTGCCCTGCTCCATCTCCTTCCCTGCTCCATCTCCTTCCCTGCTCCATCTCCCTGCCCTGCTCCATCTCGCTCCCTGCCCCGCTCCATCTCCCTGCCTGCCCTGCTCCATCTCCCTGCCCTGCTCCATCTCCCTTTCCCTCCTGCCCTGCTCCATCTCCCTTTCCCTCCCTGCCCTGCTCCATTTCCCTTTCCCTCCCTGCCCTGCTCCATTTCCCCCCTGCCCTGCTCCATCTCCCCCTGCCCTGCTCCATCTCCCTCCCTGCCCTGCTCCATCTCCCTCCCTGCCCTGCTCCATCTCCCTCCCTGCCCTGCTCCATCTCCCCCCTGCCCTGCTCCATCTCCCCCTGCCCTGCTCCATCTCCCCCTGCCCTGCTCCATCTCCCTCCCTGCCCTGCTCCATCTCCCTCCCTGCCCTGCTCCATCTCCCTCCCTGCCCTGCTCCATCTCCCTCCCTGCCCTGCTCCATCTCCCTCCCTGCCCTGCTCCATCTCTCCCCCTGCCCTGCTCCATCTCTCCCGCCCTGCTCCATCTCCCTCCCCGCCCTGCTCCATCTCCCTCCCCGCCCTGCTCCATCTCCCTCCCCGCCCTGCTCCATCTCCCTCCCCGCCCTGCTCCATCTCCCTCCCCGCCCTGCTCCATCTCCCTCCCCGCCCTGCTCCATCTCCCTCCCCGCCCTGCTCCATCTCCCTCCCCGCCCTGCTCCATCTCCCTCCCCGCCCTGCTCCATCTCCCCGCCCTGCTCCATCTCCCTCCCCGCCCTGCTCCATCTCCCTCCCCGCCCTGCTCCATCTCCCTCCCCGCCCTGCTCCATCTCCCTCCCCGCCCTGCTCCATCTCCCTCCCCGCCCTGCTCCATCTCCCCGCCCTGCTCCATCTCCCCGCCCTGCTCCATCTCCCTCCCGCCCTGCTCCATCTCCCCGCCCTGCTCCATCTCCCTCCCCGCCCTGCTCCATCTCCCTCCCGCCCTGCTCCATCTCCCTCCCGCCCTGCTCCATCTCCCTCCCCGCCCTGCTCCATCTCCCCGCCCTGCTCCATCTCCCGCCCTGCTCCATCTCCCCGCCCCTGCTCCATCTCCCCGCCCTGCTCCATCTCCCTGCCCTGCTCCATCTCCCTCCCTGCTCCATCTCCCTGCTCCATCTCCCTGCTCCATCTCCAGTTCAATTACATTTCCACCACATTAAACAGGGCTGTTATCCAGTGACTGCAGATCCAGGGCGGAGGGGTTGGGTGACCGTCCTGCCCGATGAACGGTGAAGGATTCTCGGGGGAGGTTTCTGGGCTGTGGGGGTTCCCTGGATGTAACTATACTGGAGCTGAACACATTGCTGCGCAAGCCCCTATGATATGCTGAGCAGCTCAAGTCAGATGACAGAATTTAAGAGAGGCAAGCAATCTTGGATACCACACACACACAGTGGAAGCTTTCCCCCATCTTGTTTTCCTCGGCCCTAATGACCTCCCTAGAGGACACTGTGGAGCAGATCTGCAGTAAGCCAGGGAACCACCGTGACACACAGTGTCCTCACACAGGGAACCACCGTGACACACAGTGTCCTCACACAGGAACCACCGTGAAACACAGTGTCCTCACACAGGGAACCACCGTGACACACAGTGTCCTCACACAGGGAACCACCGTGAAACACAGTGTCCTCACACAGGGAACCACCGTGACACACAGTGTCCTCACACAGGAACCACCGTGAAACAGTGTCCTCACACAGGGAACCACCGTGACACACAGTGTCCTCACACAGGGAACCACTGTGACACACAGTGTCCTCACACAGGGAACCACCGTGAAACACAGTGTCCTCACACAGGGAACCACCGTGAAACACAGTGTCCTCACACAGGGAACCACCGTGAAACACAGTGTCCTCACACAGGGAACCACCGTGACACACAGTGTCCTCACACAGGGTGAACCATTGCAGAGCTACCTGCCAACTCACTGTTAATAACCGAGGAGAGGATGATCTCTGTCGTCACACACACACACACACACACACACACACACACACACACACACACACACACACACACACACACACACACACACACACACACAGTGTAGGTCAGAGCAGAATAGGGGGTGCATGAGTCTGGAAGAGGAGGGGTAGAGACCATCTCCTGCAGCACTAGGAGGAGGAGGAGGAGGAGGAGGGGTACAGGCCATCTCCTGCAGCACTAGGAGGAGGAGGAGGCGGAGGAGGGGTACAGGCCATCTCCTGCAGCACTAGGAGGAGGAGGAGGAGGGAGGGTACAGGCCATCTCCTGCAGCACTAGGAGGAGGAGGAGGAGGAGGGTACAGGCCATCTCCTGCAGCACTAGGAGGAGGAGGGGTACAGGCCATCTCCTGCAGCACTAGGAGGAGGAGGAGGAGGAGGGGTACAGGCCATCTCCTGCAGCACTAGGAGGAGGAGGAGGAGGAGGAGGAGGGGTACAGGCCATCTCCTGCAGCACTAGGAGGAGGAGGGGTACAGGCCATCTCCTGCAGCACTAGGAGGAGGAGGGGTACAGGCCATCTCCTGCAGCACTAGGAGGAGGAGGAGGGGTACAGGCCATCTCCTGCAGCACTAGGAGGAGAAGGAGGAGGAGGAGGAGGAGGGGTACAGGCCATCTCCTGCAGCACTAGGAGTAGGAGGAGGGGTACAGGCCATCTCCTGCAGCACTAGGAGGAGGAGGGGTACAGGCCATCTCCTGCAGCACTAGGAGGAGGAGGAGGGGTACAGGCCATCTCCTGCAGCACTAGGAGGAGGAGGGGTACAGGCCATCTCCTGCAGCACTAGGAGGAGGAGGGGTACAGGCCATCTCCTGCAGCACTAGGAGGAGGAGGGGTACAGGCCATCTCCTGCAGCACTAGGAGGAGGAGGAGGGGGTACAGGACATCTCCTGCAGCACTAGGAGGAGGAGGGGTACAGGCCATCTCCTGCAGCACTAGGAGGAGGAGGAGTAGGAGGAGGGGTACAGGCCATCTCCTGCAGCACTAGGAGGAGAAGGAGGAGGAGGAGGGGTACAGGCCATCTCCTGCAGCACTAGGAGGAGGAGGAGGGGTACAGGACATCTCCTGCAGCACTAGGAGGAGGAGGGGTACAGGACATCTCCTGCAGCACTAGGAGGAGGAGGAGGGGTACAGGCCATCTCCTGCAGCACTAGGAGGAGGAGGAGGGTACAGGACATCTCCTGCAGCACTAGGAGGAGGAGGAGAGGTACAGGCCATCTCCTGCAGCACTAGGAGGAGGAGGAGGGGTACAGGCCATCTCCTGCAGCACTAGGAGGAGGAGGAGGGGTACAGGCCATCTCCTGCAGCACTAGGAGGAGGAGGAGGAGGAGGAGGGGTACAGGCCATCTCCTGCAGCACTAGGAGGAGGAGGAGGAGGAGGAGGGGTACAGGCCATCTCCTGCAGCACTAGGAGGAGGAGGGGTACAGGCCATCTCCTGCAGCACTAGGAGGAGGAGGAGGAGGAGGAGGAGGAGGGGTACAGGCCATCTCCTGCAGAACTAGGAGGAGGAGGGGTACAGGCCATCTCCTGCAGCAATAGGAGGAGGAGGAGGAGGAGGAGGAGGGGTACAGGCCATCTCCTGCAGAACTAGGAGGAGGAGGGGTACAGGACATCTCCTGCAGCACTAGGAGGAGGAGGGGTACAGGCCATCTCCTGCAGCACTAGGAGGAGGAGGAGGGGTACAGGCCATCTCCTGCAGCACTAGGAGGAGGAGGGGTACAGGCCATCTCCTGCAGCACTAGGAGGAGGAGGGGTACAGGCCATCTCCTGCAGCACTAGGAGGAGGAGGGGTACAGGCCATCTCCTGCAGCACTAGGAGGAGGAGGAGGAGGAGGGGTACAGGCCATCTCCTGCAGAACTAGGAGGAGGATGAGGGGTACAGGCCATCTCCTGCAGAACTAGGAGTAGGAGGGCATCTCGCTCTTTCTCTTTAGGAGAGCTGCTAGCAGACTGGATATGGCTGAACGCTGAGAGAGAGGACTAGACGGTGAGAGAGAGAGGACTAGACGGTGAGAGAGAGAGGACTAGACGGTGAGAGAGAGAGGACTAGACGGTGAGAGAGAGAGGACTAGACGGTGAGAGAGAGAGGACTAGACGGTGAGACAGAGGACTAGACGGGGAGACAGAGGACTAGACGGGGAGACAGAGGACTAGACGGGGAGAGAGAGGACTAGACGGGGAGAGAGAGGACTAGACGGGGAGAGAGAGGACTAGACGGGGAGAGAGAGGACTAGACGGGGAGAGAGAGGACTAGACGGGGAGACAGAGGACTAGACGGGGAGACAGAGGACTAGACGGGAGACAGAGGACTAGACGGGGAGACAGAGGACTAGACGGGGAGACAGAGGACTAGACGGGGAGACAGAGGACTAGACGGGGGAGACAGAGGACTAGACGGGGAGACAGAGGACTAGACGGGGAGAGAGAGGACTAGACGGGGAGAGAGAGGACTAGACGGGGGGAGAGAGAGGACTAGACGGGGAGAGAGAGGACTAGACGGGGAGAGAGAGGACTAGACGGGGAGAGAGAGGACTAGACGGGGAGAGAGAGGACTAGACGGGGAGAGAGAGGACTAGACGGGGAGAGAGAGGACTAGACGGGGAGAGAGAGGACTAGACGGGGGAGAGAGAGGACTAGACGGGGAGAGAGAGGACTAGACGGGGGAGAGAGAGGACTAGACGGGGAGAGAGAGGACTAGACGGGGAGAGAGAGGACTAGACGGGGAGAGAGAGGACTAGACGGGGAGAGAGAGAGGACTAGACGGGGGAGAGAGAGAGGACTAGACGGGGAGAGAGAGAGGACTAGACGGTGAGACAGAGGACTAGACGGTGAGAGAGAGGACTAGACGGTGAGAGAGAGGACTAGACGGTGAGAGAGAGGACTAAGACGGTGAGAGAGAGGACTAGACGGTGAGAGAGAGGACTAGACGGTGAGAGAGAGGACTAGACGGTGAGAGAGAGGACTAGACGGTGAGAGAGAGGACTAGACGGGAGAGAGAGAGGACTAGACGGGGAGAGAGAGGACTAGACGGGGAGAGAGAGGACTAGACGGGGAGAGAGAGGACTAGACGGGGACAGAGAGGACTAGACGGGGAGAGAGAGGACTAGACGGGGAGAGAGAGGACTAGACGGGGAGAGAGAGGACTAGACGGGGAGAGAGAGGACTAGACGGGGAGAGAGAAACGGGGAGAGAGACGGGGAGAGTAGGACCTGGATATGGCTACGGGGAGAGCCGGAAGTAGGATCTGCCGTCATTCACTATGAACTGGACTGTGTTTACAGGAAGTAGGACCTGCCGTCATTCACTATGAACTGGACTGTGTGTTTACAGGAAGTAGGACCTGCAGTCATTCACTATGAACTGGACTGTGTGTTTACAGGAAGTAGGGCCTGCCGTCATTCACTTTGAACTGGACTGTGTGTTTACAGGAAGTAGGACCTGCCGTCATTCACTTTGAACTGGACTGTGTGTTTACAGGAAGTAGGACCTGCCGTCATTCACTATGAACTGGACTGTGTGTTTACAGGAAGTAGGACCTGCCGTCATTCACTTTGAACTGGACTGTGTGTTTACAGGAAGTAGGACCTGCCGTCATTCACTTTGAACTGGACTGTGTGTTTACAGGAAGTAGGACCTGCCGTCATTCACTATGAACTGGACTGTGTGTTTACAGGAAGTAGGACCTGCCGTCATTCACTTTGAACTGGACTGTGTGTTTACAGGAAGTAGGACCTGCCGTCATTCACTTTGAACTGGACTGTGTGTTTACAGGAAGTAGGACCTGCCGTCATTCACTATGAACTGGACTGTGTGTTTACAGGAAGTAGAACCTGCCGTCATTCACTATGAACTGGACTGTGTGTTTACAGGAAGTAGGACCTGCCATCATTCACTATGAACTGGACTGTGTGTTTACAGGAAGTAGGACCTGCAGTCATTCACTATGAACTGGACTGTGTGTTTACAGGAAGTAGGGCCTGCCGTCATTCACTTTGAACTGGACTGTGTGTTTACAGGAAGTAGGACCTGCCGTCATTCACTTTGAACTGGACTGTGTGTTTACAGGAAGTAGGACCTGCCGTCATTCACTATGAACTGGACTGTGTGTTTACAGGAAGTAGGACCTGCCGTCATTCACTTTGAACTGGACTGTGTGTTTACAGGAAGTAGGACCTGCCGTCATTCACTTTGAACTGGACTGTGTGTTTACAGGAAGTAGGACCTGCCGTCATTCACTATGAACTGGACTGTGTGTTTACAGGAAGTAGAACCTGCCGTCATTCACTATGAACTGGACTGTGTGTTTACAGGAAGTAGGACCTGCCATCATTCACTATGAACTGGACTGTGTGTTTACAGGGAGTAGGGCCTGCCATCATTCACTATGAACTGGACTGTGTGTTTACAGGAAGTAGGACCTGCCATCATTCACTATGAACTGGACTGTGTGTTTACAGGAAGTAGGACCTGCCGTCATTCACTATGAACTGGACTGTGTGTTTACAGGAAGTAGGACCTGCCGTCATTCACTTTGAACTGGAGTGTGTGTTTACAGGAAGTAGGACCTGCCATCATTCACTATGAACTGGACTGTGTGTTTACAGGAAGTAGGACCTGCCATCATTCACTTTGAACTGGACTGTGTTTACAGGAAGTAGGACCTGCCGTCATTCACTATGAACTGGACTGTGTGTTTAAAGGAAGTAGGACCTGCCATCATTCACTTTGAACTGGACTGTGTGTTTACAGGAAGTAGGACCTGCCATCATTCACTTTGAACTGGACTGTGTTTACAGGAAGTAGGACCTGCCGTCATTCACTATGAACTGGACTGTGTGTTTAAAGGAAGTAGGACCTGCCATCATTCACTATGAACTGGACTGTGTGTTTAAAGGAAGTAGGACCTGCCATCATTCACTATGAACTGGACTGTGTGTTTACAGGAAGTAGGACCTGCCGTCATTCACTATGAACTGGACTGTGTGTTTAAAGGAAGTAGGACCTGCCATCATTCACTTTGAACTGGACTGTGTGTTTACAGGAAGTAGGACCTGCGTGACTTTAGATCATTGGAACACATTTCACCAAAAGCCACTAAATTACACCTGAATGGATTTCTGGAAATATGTCAACAACACAGGAGTCCTCCTACATTTGGGAACTTCACAGTCCTCCTGATCAAATACCCTTGAAAAAGGTAGGCTCTCTCTCCCTCAGTTATACACATCAACAACAAGACCAACAACTAATGCCGGCCAGAACAAGATGAGCTCAAATCTAACAAAGGAAATTTAAAGCCTGAAAGAGAAAGGAGGACCAAGGCTCTTGTCATATATTTCATTCAAACGATAAACTTATTCAGCCAGTTGGCCGTCAAAATGACACCGATGAACGATGGGGAATTGTAGCCTGCTCGTACTTCTACAGCTTCCCTGCCTGGCTAAAGTTGGCTAGCTAGCTAGCTAGCTAGCTACTTCCAGACACAAATGAGAGAACACTTCAGTCAGACCAGAAAACAATGTCGCAGCTGTGATTTACAACCTGACAGTAATATTTGTTTTACTCTATTGGTGAATTATATGAATAATGCATTGAGCTGCAGCCATCTATCCTGACGACAACTGCAGCCATCTATCCTGACAACAACTGCAGCCATCTATCCTGACAACAACTGCAGCCATCTATCCTGACAACAACTGCAGCCATCTATCCTGACGACAACTGCAGCCATCTATCCTGACGACAACTGCAGCCATCTATCCTGACGACAACTGCAGCCATCTATCCTGACGACAACTGCAGCCATCTATCCTGACGACAACTGCAGCCATCTATCCTGACGACAACTGCAGCCATCTATCCTGACGACAACTGCAGCCATCTATCCTGACAACTGCAGCCATCTATCCTGACGACAACTGCAGCCATCTATCCTGACGACAACTGCAGCCATCTATCCTGACGACAACTGCAGCCATCTATCCTGACGACAACTGCAGCCATCTATCCTGACGACAACTGCAGCCATCTATCCTGACGACAACTGCAGCCATCTATCCTGACGACAACTGCAGCCATCTATCCTGACAACAACTGCAGCCATCTATCCTGACAACAATGCCTCATGGAATATTGAGTAAAATAGACAGAGCGCTGTGGAGTGGGGGGGTGGAAGAGAGAGCACTGTGAGGAAGAGAGAGCACAGACCGGCACCAGATCTAGAACATGTTACAGACCGGCACCAGATCTAGAACATGTTACAGACCGACACCAGATCTAGAACATGTTACAGACCGACACCAGATCTAGAACATGTTACAGACCGACACCAGATCTAGAACATGTTACAGACCGACACCAGATCTAGAACATGTTACAGACCGACACCAGATCTAGAACATGTTACAGACCGACACCAGATCTAGAACATGTTACAGACCGACACCAGATCTGGAACATGTTACAGACACCAGATCTAGAACATGTTACAGACACCAGATCTAGAACATGTTACAGACCGGCACCAGATCTGGAACATGTTACAGACTGGCACCAGAGTCTAAATCTGGTCATAAACAGGGTGAAAGCTAACACTCCAGATGACAACCCTACATGCTGCTAGTATAATCATCTCCTCATGGCAAGCGATGATTAGTGGTCAGACACACTGACCTACACACCATCTAGTGTGTGTTGTGCGTCTCCTCATGATGTACTGACTGAGTGGGATCGTTAATGACTCTCTAATGCGGTTAATTAAAAGAGCCCCCTCTCTCGTTAGCCTGGCCCTCTTACGGCCTCTCTCTCTCACTCAGACCTGTGTGCGTGTCTGCAGGTGTGTGAACGTGATTGCGTGTGTGTGCAGCTAGGTAAAAACGATTTTTAATAATTCCTCGGACAAAGAGAAAGCAGGCAATTGAGTATAAAATAAATACATTGACTGTTGACAATGTGTATAATAACTGAATAATAAATTATAACAATAAAAAAAAAAAAAGGAAAGTTGAAAGGAAGAATGTTGCCTTTCTATTGGAGCCTGTTAAAGAAGTATACCAACACAGGCAGAGAGGCAGACACAGGCAGAGAGACAGGCAGAGAGGCAGGCAGAGAGACAGGCAGAGAGACAGGCAGAGAGACAGGCAGAGAGGCAGACACAGGCAGAGAGACAGGCAGAGAGACAGGCAGAGAGGCAGACACAGGCAGAGAGACAGGCAGAGAGACAGGCAGAGAGGCAGACACAGGCAGAGACAGGCAGAGAGACAGGCAGAGAGACAGAGACTGGCAGAGAGACAGAGACTGGCAGAGAGACAGGCAGAGAGAGAGACTGGCAGAGAGACTGGCAGAGAGAGAGAGAGAGAGACAGGCAGAGAGACAGGCAGAGAGACAGAGAGAGAGACAGGCAGAGAGACAGGCAGAGAGACAGGCAGAGAGACAGGCAGAGAGACAGGCAGAGAGACAGACACAGGCAGAGAGACAGGCAGAGAGACAGGCAGAGAGGCAGACACAGGCAGAGACAGGCAGAGAGACAGGCAGAGAGACAGAGACTGGCAGAGGACAGAGACTGGCAGAGAGACAGAGACTGGCAGAGGACAGAGACTGGCAGAGAGACAGGCAGAGAGACAGAGACTGGCAGAGAGACAGGCAGAGAGACAGAGACTGGCAGAGAGACAGAGACTGGCAGAGAGACAGGCAGAGAGAGAGACTGGCAGAGAGACAGGCAGAGAGAGACTGGCAGAGAGACAGGCAGAGAGACTGGCAGAGAGACTGGCAGAGAGACTGGCAGAGAGAGAGACTGGCAGAGAGACAGGCAGAGAGAGAGACTGGCAGAGAGACAGGCAGAGAGAGAGACAGGCAGAGAGACAGGCAGAGAGACAGGCAGAGAGACAGGCAGAGAGACAGAGACAGGCAGAGAGGCAGGCAGAGAGACTGGCAGAGAGACAGAGACAGGCAGAGAGGCAGGCAGAGAGACAGGCAGAGAGACAGGCAGAGAGACAGGCAGAGAGACAGAGACAGGCAGAGAGGCAGGCAGAGAGACTGGCAGAGAGGCAGACACAGGCAGAGAGACAGGCAGAGAGACAGGCAGACACAGGCAGAGAGACAGGCAGAGAGGCAGGCAGAGAGGCAGACACAGGCAGAGACAGGCAGAGAGACAGGCAGAGAGACAGAGACTGGCAGAGAGACAGAGACTGGCAGAGAGACAGAGACTGGCAGAGAGACAGGCAGAGAGACAGAGACAGGCAGAGAGGCAGACACAGGCAGAGACAGGCAGAGAGACTGGCAGAGAGACAGAGACTGGCAGAGAGACAGAGACTGGCAGAGAGACAGGCAGAGAGACAGAGACTGGCAGAGAGACAGGCAGAGAGACAGAGACAGGCAGAGAGAGAGACAGGCAGAGAGACAGGCAGAGAGAGAGACAGGCAGAGAGACAGGCAGAGAGACAGGCAGAGAGACAGGCAGAGAGACAGGCAGAGAGGCAGGCAGAGAGACTGGCAGAGAGACTGGCAGAGAGACAGAGACAGGCAGAGAGGCAGGCAGAGAGACAGGCAGAGAGACAGAGACAGGCAGAGAGGCAGGCAGAGAGACTGGCAGAGAGACAGGCAGAGAGACTGGCAGGAGACTGGCAGAGAGACTGGCAGAGAGACAGGCAGAGAGACAGAGATTGGCAGAGAGACAGGCAGAGAGACAGGCAGAGAGACAGGCAGAGAGACAGGCAGAGAGGCAGAGACAGGCAGAGAGACAGGCAGAGAGGCAGAGAGACAGGCAGAGAGGCAGAGAGACAGGCAGAGAGGCAGAGACAGGCAGAGAGACAGGCAGAGAGGCAGAGACTGGCAGAGTGACTGGCAGAGAGGCAGAGACAGGCAGAGTGACTGGCAGAGAGGCAGAGGCAGAGAGACAGGCAGAGAGACAGGCAGAGAGATAGGCAGAGAGACAGGCAGAGAGACAGGCAGAGAGACAGAGACAGGCAGAGAGGCAGGCAGAGAGACAGGCAGAGAGACAGAGAGGCAGGCAGAGAGACTGGCAGAGAGACTGGCAGAGAGACAGGCAGAGAGACTGGCAGAGAGACAGGCAGAGAGACAGGCAGAGAGACAGAGATTGGCAGAGAGACAGGCAGAGAGACAGAGATTGGCAGAGAGACAGGCAGAGAGGCAGGCAGAGAGGCAGAGACAGGCAGAGAGGCAGAGACTGGCAGAGAGACAGGCAGAGAGGCAGAGACTGGCAGAGTGACAGGCAGAGAGGCAGAGACAGAGAGAAAGAGAGACAGGCAGAGAGACAGAGAGAGCCAGGCAGAGAGACATAGATTGGCAGAGAGACAGGCAGAGAGACAGAGATTGGCAGAGAGACAGGCAGAGAGACAGAGACAGACAGAGAGACAGAGAGAGAGAGACAGGCAGAGAGACAGAGACAGGCAGAGGACCGAGACAGGCAGAGAGAGGCAGACAGAGAGACAGAGGCAGACAGAGAGACAGGCAGAGACCGAGGCAAAGAGAGAGACCCCAAACCCACACGGGGCGGCAGGGTAGCTTAGTGGTTAGAGCGTCGGACTAGTAACCGGAAGGTTGCAAGTTCAAACCCCCGAGCTGACAAGGTACAAATCTGTCGTTCTGCCCCTGAACAGGCAGTTAAACCCACTGTTCCTAGGCCGTCATTGAAAATAAGAATTTGTTCTTAACTGACTTGCCTGGTTAAATAAAGGTAAAATAAAAAAATAAAAAAATAAACACCACATCGGGACAGACAGCACAGGACCCCCCCTCCATAACAGCCCCCCAGTCAGCTCCCCTGATTGCTCTCCTGACAACCCCCACACATCAACTGAGGACACAAACCCAACAGACTCCAACCCCCTCCTCCCATAACAGCCCCCAGTCAGCTCCCCTGATTGCTCTCCTGTCAACCCCCACACATCCACTGAGGTCACACAAAAAAGCCAGAGATTGTGCTCCTCATTGACTCAAATGGGGCGGCAGGGTAGCCTAGTGCTTAGAGCGTTGGACTAGTAACCGAAAGGTTACAAAATCTGTCGTTCTGCCCCTGAACAGGCAGTTAACCCACTGTTTCCTAGGCCGTCATTGAAAATAAGAATTTGTTCTTAACTGACTTGCCTGGTTAAATAAAAGGTAAAATAAAGGTAAAATAAAAAGGTAAAATAAAGGTAAAATAAAGGTAAAAATAAAGGTAAAATAAAGGTAAAATAAAGGTAAAATAAAGGTAAAAATTAAAAAATGGCAAATACATTCAAGAGGTGCAAATTCTTACTAAACATAAAGTGTCTAAACTCTGGTGCCCAAACACTAGAACAAACACAAGAACATGCCCTGGAGCTGTTGTCAGAGTAGACTAGGGTTCCCCAGCCACATCATAATTCACACTGGCACAAATGAGATGAGAGCACAGCAGGAAAGGGTGGCCCCAGCACTCAAGAAAGCTAGTTCCACTTTCCCCAATGCACAAGTGGTTATCTCCACCCTGCTACCAGGAAAAGACTTCCACCCTGCCACCATACAAGCGGGTGAACGAAAGCCTTTCCTGGGACTGTGCCTCAAAAAAACAAAATGTTTAGCTGGCCCATCACTCCACCCTGGACTTTATGACCAGGTCCACCTCTACAAGGCAGCAGGGCCCATCACTCCACCCTGGACTTTATGACCAGGTCCACCTCTACAAGGCAGCAGGGCCCATCACTCCACCCTGGACTTTATGACCAGGTCCACCTCTACAAGGCAGCAGGGCCCATCACTCCACCCTGGACTTTATGACCACGTCCACCTCTACAAGGCAGCAGGGCCCATCACTCCACCTTGGACTTTATGACCAGGTGAACAAGGCAGCAGGGCCCACCACTCCACCCTGGACTTTATGACCAGGTCCACATCTACAAGGCAGCAGGGCCCACCACTCCACCCTGGACTTTATGACCAGGTCCACCTCTACAAGGCAGCAGGGCCCACCACTCCACCCTGGACTTTATGACCAGGTCCACCTCTACAAGGCAGCAGGGCCCATCACTCCACCCTGGACTTTATGACCAGGTCCACCTCTACAAGGCAGCAGGGCCCATCACTCCACCCTGGACTTTATGACCAGGTCCACCTCTACAAGGCAGCAGGGCCCATCACTCCACCCTGGACTTTATGACCAGGTCCACCTCTACAAGGCAGCAGGGCCCATCACTCCACCCTGGACTTTATGACCAGGTCCACCTCTACAAGGCAGCAGGGCCCATCACTCCACCCTGGACTTTATGACCAGGTCCACCTCTACAAGGCAGCAGGGCCCATCACTCCACCCTGGACTTTATGACCAGGTCCACCTCTACAAGGCAGCAGGGCCCATCACTCCACCTTGGACTTTATGACCAGGTGAACAAGGCAGCAGGGCCCACCACTCCACCCTGGACTTTATGACCAGGTCCACATCTACAAGGCAGCAGGGCCCACCACTCCACCCTGGACTTTATGACCAGGTCCACCTCTACAAGGCAGCAGGGCCCACCACTCCACCCTGGACTTTATGACCAGGTCCACCTCTACAAGGCAGCAGGGCCCATCACTCCACCCTGGACTTTATGACCAGGTCCACCTCTACAAGGCAGCAGGGCCCATCACTCCACCCTGGACTTTATGACCAGGTCCACCTCTACGAGGCAGCAGGGCCCACCACTCCACCCTGGACTTTATGACCAGGTGAACAAGGCAGCAGGGCCCACCACTCCACCCTGGACTTTATGACCAGGTCCACCTCTACAAGGCAGCAGGGCCCATCACTCCACCCTGGACTTTATGACCAGGTCCACCTCTACAAGGCAGCAGGGCCCATCACTCCACCCTGGACTTTATGAACAGGTCCACCTCTACAAGGCAGCAGGGCCCATCACTACACCCTGGACTTTATGACCAGGTCCACCTCTACAAGGCAGCAGGGCCCATTACTCCACCCTGGACTTTATGACCAGGTCCACCTCTACAAGGCAGCAGGGCCCATCACTCCACCCTGGACTTTATGACCATGTCCACCTCTACAAGGCAGCAGGGCCCATCACTCCACCCTGGACTTTATGACCAGGTCCACCTCTACAAGGCAGCAGGGCCCATCACTCCACCCTGGACTTTATGACCAGGTCCACCTCTACAAGGCAGCAGGGCCCATCACTCCACCCTGGACTTTATGACCAGGTCCACCTCTACAAGGCAGCAGGGCCCATCACTCCACCCTGGACTTTATGACCAGGTCCACCTCTACAAGGCAGCAGGGCCCATCACTCCACCCTGGACTTTATGACCAGGTCCACCTCTACAAGGCAGCAGGGCCCATCACTCCACCCTGGACTTTATGACCAGGTCCACCTCTACAAGGCAGCAGGGCCCACCTTCGCCAGGACACTGAAGGACGTCACCCTCAACCGCAGCCCCAAAACCTCACACAGGAGCAACAGACACCCAGCCCAAACCAGCGAGACACCCTTCCAGACCTGCAAGACCCCGCCCCGAAGGACCTGCACCGAGAGAACCTACACCCAGACCACAGCATCATCAGCCACACCCTAAATAGCTAAGACCACCCCAAGCAAAAACCTAGCCACAATCTGTAAAGCCCCCCCCCATCCATCCTGGGATCTAAGAGGAATGTATCAGATGCTCAACATGCTCTGCTCACACCTACTGTGATTGTCCGGGTCTAAACCTCACAACACTAGACACTATGGAACACAAAGGTTTACTATCTCACCCTGGAATAATTAATCAATCAATCAACCAACGAACGAACGAACGAATGAACGAACGTGTGTATACCATATATATACACACACACAGTCAATGGTAGGCTTCGAGGGGACTCCTACGGTAGGTACACCTATAGCTCATCTCTTGGCAGTAGTACTGTAGACTACTTTATCACTGACCACAACCCAGAGTCTCTCAGAGTGTTCAGTCAGCCCACTGACCTCAACCCAGAGTCTCTCAGAGTGTTCAGTCAGCCCACTGACCTCAACCCAGAGTCTCTCAGAGCATTCACAGTCAGTCCACTGACCTCAACCCAGAGTCTCTCAGAGTGTTCAGTCAGCCCACTGACCTCAACCCAGAGTCTCTCAGAGTGTTCAGTCAGCCCACTGACCTCAACCCAGAGTCTCTCAGAGAGTTCAGTCAGCCCACTGACCTCAACCCAGAGTCTCTCAGAGCGTTTACAGTCAGCCCACTGACCTCAACCCAGAGTCTCTCAGAGCGTTTACAGTCAGCCCACTGACCTCAACCCAGAGTCTCTCAGAGCGTTCAGTCAGCCCACTGACCTCAACCCAGAGTCTCTCAGAGCGTTTACAGTCAGCCAACTGACCTCAACCCAGAGTCTCTCAGAGCGTTTACAGTCAGCCAACTGACCTCAACCCAGAGTCTCTCAGAGCGTTTACAGTCAGCCAACTGACCTCAACCCAGAGTCTCTCAGAGTGTTTACAGTCAGCCAACTGACCTCAACCCAGAGTCTCTCAGAGCGTTTACAGTCAGCCCACTGACCTCAACCCAGAGTCTCTCAAAGCGTTTACAGTCAGCCAACTGACCTCAACCCAGAGTCTCTCAGAGCGTTTACAGTCAGCCCACTGACCTCAACCCAGAGTCTCTCAGAGCGTTCAGTCAGCCCACTGACCTCAACCCAGAGTCTCTCAGAGAGTTTACAGTCAGCCAACTGACCTCAACCCAGAGTCTCTCAGAGCGTTTACAGTCAGCCCACTGACCTCAACCCAGAGTCTCTCAGAGCGTTTACAGTCAGCCAACTGACCTCAACCCAGAGTCTCTCAGAGCGTTTACAGTCAGCCCACTGACCTCAACCCAGAGTCTCTCAGAGCGTTTACAGTCAGCCAACTGACCTCAACCCAGAGTCTCTCAGAGCGTTTACAGTCAGCCAACTGACCTCAACCCAGAGTCTCTCAGAGCGTTTACAGTCAGCCCACTGACCTCAACCCAGAGTCTCTCAGAGTGTTCAGTCAGCCCACTGACCTCAACCCAGAGTCTCTCAGAGCGTTCAGTCAGTCCACTGACCACAACCCAGAGTCTCTCAGAGTGTTCAGTCAGCCCACTGACCTCAACCCAGAGTCTCTCAGAGCGTTCAGTCAGTCCACTGACCTCAACCCAGAGTCTCTCAGAGCGTTCAGTCAGTCCACTGACCTCAACCCAGAGTCTCTCAGAGTGTTCACAGTCAGCCCACTGACCTCAACCCAGAGTCTCTCAGAGCGTTCAGTCAGCCCACTGACCTCAACCCAGAGTCTCTCAGAGCGTTCAGTCAGCCCACTGACCTCAACCCAGAGTCTCTCAGAGCCTTCACATTCAGCCCACTGACCTCAACCCAGAGTCTCTCAGAGCGTTCAGTCAGTCCACTGACCTCAACCCAGAGTCTCTCAGAGCGTTCAGTCAGCCCACTGACCTCAACCCAGAGTCTCTCAGAGCGTTCACATTCAGCCCACTGACCTCAACCCAGAGTCTCTCAGAGCCTTCACAGTCAGTCCACTGACCACAACCCAGAGTCTCTCAGAGCATTCAGTCAGCCCACTGACCTCAACCCAGAGTCTCTCAGAGCGTTCAGTCAGCCCACTGACCTCAACCCAGAGTCTCTCAGAGCATTCAGTCAGCCCACTGACCTCAACCCAGAGTCTCTCAGAGCGTTCAGTCAGCCCACTGACCTCAACCCAGAGTCTCTCAGAGCATTCAGTCAGCCCACTGACCACAACCCAGAGTCTCTCAGAGCCTTCACAGTCAGCCCACTGACCACAACCCAGAGTCTCTCAGAGCATTCACATTCAGCCCACTGACCTCAACCCAGAGTCTCTCTGAGGGTTCACATTCAGCCCACTGACACCCCTATCAGATCACAGAAAAATCACAGTCTACTTGAACAGAGCAATACTCAATCATAAGGCATCAAAGCCAAAGGAGCTGCATAATATTAAGAAATGTTATAGATGGAAGGAAAGTAGTGTGGAAAACAACCAAAAAACTATTAGGCAACAACACATTCAATCCCTTTTAGACAACTTCCTGGACAAAATGTTCCACTGTAATAGTGAAGGTGTAAACTTGGCAGTAGAAATCCTAAACAGTATTGTTGACCAATCAGCTTCCCTATCAAATCTAAAAATGTCAAACAGAAAACAAAAACAAAATTACAACAATGACAGAATGTTTGATGAAGAATGCAAAAACTAATGCGAAACCTGTCCAACCAAAAACATAAAGACCTGGAAAACCTGAGTCTACACCTTCACTACGGTGAATCACTAAAACAATACAGAAATACACTATAGAAAAAAGAAGGAACAGCACGTCAGAAAGCAGCTCAATGTAATTGAAGAATCCATAGACTCCAACCACTTCTGGGAAAATTTGAAAACACTTAAACAACAGAAAGAGTTATCTATCCAAAACAGAGATGTCTGGGTAAACCACTTCTCCAATCTTTTTTTGACTCTTTAACAAAGAACAAACAGCAAAAAACATATACATGATCAAATACAAATCTTAGAATCAACTATTAAAGACGACCAGAACCCACTGGATTCTCCAATTACATTGAATGACCTACAGGACAAAACAAACTCGTACATTTACATTTACAAATGTCAAATAGTCTTTTTACCAAATTACCGTAAAACAGACCATGTATTCACAACATTATAAAATCCATGTACACAAACAACAAGTGTGCAGTTAAAATAGGAAAAAAACACATTTATCTCCACAGGACCGTGGGGTGAGACAGGGATGCAGCTTAAGCCCCACCCTCTTCAACATAAATATCAACGAATTGGCACGGGCACAAGAACAGTCCGCAGCACCCGGCCTCACCCTACTAGAATCTGAAGTCAAATGTCTACTGTTTGCTGATGATCTGGTGCTTCTGTCACCAACCAAGGAGGGCCTACAGCAGCACCTAGATCTTCTGCACAGATACTGTCAGACCTGAGACCTGACAGTAAATCTCAGTAAGACAAAAATAACTGTGTTCCAAAAAAGGACTACGAATACAAATTCCATTTAGACACTGTTGCCCTGGAGCACAGAAAAAACTACACATTCCTCGGTCTCAAGAAGGGCCTCTATGCCATCAGAAGGATCATCAAATTTGCCATACCAACTATAATCTGGCTAACAATACTAACTAACAATACTTACTAACAATACTTGAATCAGTTATAGAACCCATTGCCCTTTATGGTTGTGAGGTCTGGGGTCCGCTCACCAACCAAGAATTCTCAAAATGGGACAAACACCAAATTGAGACTCTGCACGCAGAATTCTGCAAAAATATCCTCCGTGTACAACGTAGAATACCAAATAATACACGCAGAGCAGAATTAGGCCGATACCCGCTAATTATCAAAATCCAGAAAAGAGACGTTAAATTCTACAACCACCTAAAAGGAAGCGATTCACAAACCTTCCATAACAAAACCATCACCTACAGAGAGATGAACCTGGAGAAGAGTCCCCTAAGCAAGCTGGTCCTGGGGCTCTGTTCACAACCACAAACACACCCTACAGAGCCCCAGGACAACAGCACAATTAGACCCAACCAAATCATGAGAAAACAAAAAGATAATTACTTAACACATTGGAAAGAATTAACAAAAAAACAGAGCAAACTAGAATGATATTTGGCCCTACACAGAGAGTACACAGCGGCAGAATACCTGACCACTGTGACTGACCCAAAATTAAGGAAAGCTTTGACTATGTACAGACTCAGTGAGCATAGCCTTGCTATTGAGAAAGGCCGCCGTAGGCAGACCTGGCTCTCAAGAGAAGACAGGCTATGTGCTCACTGCCCACAAAATGAAGTGGAACCTGAGCTGCACTTCCTAACCTCCTGCCCAATGTATGACCATATTAGAGAGACATATTTCCCTCAGATTACACAGATCCACAAAGAATTCGAAAACAAATCCAATTTTGAAAAACTCCCATATCTACTGGGTGAAATTCCACAGTGTGCCATCACAGCAGCAAGATGTGTGACCTGTTGCCACGAGAAAAGGGCAACCAGTGAAGAACAAACACCATTGTAAATACAACCCATGTTTATGCTTATTTATTTTGTGTCCTTTAAACATTTGTACATTGTTAAAACACTAATATATATATATATATATGACATTTGTAATTTACATTTACATTTAAGTCATTTAGCAGACGCTCTTATCCAGAGCGACTTACAAAACTTTACTGTTTTGAAACTTCTGTATGTGTAATGTTTACTGTTAATTTTTGTTGTTTTTCAGTTTATATATTCACTTTGTATGTTGTCTACCTCACTTGCTTTGGCAATGTTAACACGTTTCCCATGCCAATAAAGCCCTTGAATTGAATTGAGAGACAGAGAGAGAGAGAGACAGAGAGAGAGCGAGAGAGCGAGACAGAGAGAGAGAGTGGGAGAGAGAGAGTGGGAGAGAGAGAGACAGAGAGTGGGAGAGAGACAGAGAGACAGAGAGTGGGAGAGAGAGAGTGGGAGAGAGAGAGTGGGAGAGAGAGAGTGGGGAGAGAGAGAGTGGGAGAGACAGAGAGACAGAGAGACAGAGAGACAGAGAGACAGAGACAGAGAGAGACAGAGAGACAGAGAGACAGAGAGAGACAGAGAGAGACAGAGAGAGACAGAGAGAGACAGAGAGAGACAGAGAGAGACAGAGAGACAGAGAGAGACAGAGAGACAGAGAGAGACAGAGAGACAGAGAGAGAGAGTGAGACAGAGAGAGACAGAGAGACACAGAGAGACAGAGAGACAGAGAGAGACAGAGAGAGACAGAGAGACAGAGAGACAGAGAGAGAGAGTGACAGAGAGAGAGAGTGACAGAGAGACAGAGAGACAGAGAGAGAGACAGAGAGAGAGACAGAGAGAGAGACAGAGAGAGAGAGACAGAGAGAGACACAGAGAGAGAGACAGAGAGAGAGACAGAGAGAGAGACAGAGAGAGAGACAGAGAGAGAGACAGAGAGAGAGACAGAGAGAGAGACAGAGAGAGAGAGAGACAGAGAGAGAGAGAGAGAGAGAGAGAGAGAGAGAGAGACACAGAGAGAGACACAGAGAGAGACACAGAGAGAGAAAGATGAATAACCTTCCCTGACAGAAAGAAAGGATTTCCTCGTGTGCGTTCGATGAGCGTTACCACAGCAACTCAGCTGTTTGGTCGACTTTCTGTGGCAGAGAAAAGGTTGTGGATACTGTACATGAACACACGTCTCTCTCCTCTCATCTCTCCTCTAGTCTCCTCTCATCTCCCCTCTAGTCTCCTCTCATCTCCCCTCGAGTCTCCTCTCATCTCCCCTCGAGTCTCCTCTCATCTCCCCTCGAGTCTCCTCTCATCTCCCCTCGAGTCTCCTCTCATCTCCCCTCGAGTCTCCTCTCATCTCCCCTCGAGTCTCCTCTCATCTCCCCTCGAGTCTCCCTCTCATCTCCCCTCGAGTCTCCTCTCATCTCCCCTCGAGTCTCCTCTCATCTCCCCTCGAGTCTCCTCTCATCTCCCCTCTAGTCTCCTCTCATCTCCCCTCTAGTCTCCTCTCATCTCTCCTCTAGTCTCCTCTCATCTCTCCTCTAGTCTCCTCTCATCTCCCCTCGAGTCTCCTCTCATCTCCCCTCGAGTCTCCTCTCATCTCCCCTCGAGTCTCCTCTCATCTCCCCTCGAGTCTCCTCTCATCTCCCCTCGAGTCTCCTCTCATCCCCTCCGACTGTGGTATAAAGAGCCAATGTTGCCCCCCCACTGCCTAAATGACTATTAGGTTGTTGAGCCACAAGTCACTACAGAATCAGGCTGACAACACAAACAGAAAGAAGCTGTTGAGATGAGACGCCAATTCATTTTCCATTTGTGCTTCAAAACAAAAACATCTTTATCTACATAAAGTACATTTATGACTTAGACAGATACAAAGACTGTACCATCATAGGTGTTCAGTCCCAGGGTCCTTAGCTTAGTGATGAGCTTGCAGGGCACTATGGTGAACACTGAGCTGTAGTCAATGAACAGTGGTACCCCACCTCCCCTCCCCTACGACAGTGGTACCCCACCTCCCCTACGACAGTGGTACCCCACCTCCCTCCCCTACGACAGTGGTACCCCACCTCCCCTCCCCTACGACAGTGGTACCCCACCTCCCCTCCCCTACGACAGTGGTACCCCACCTCCCCTCCCCTACGACAGTGGTACCCCACCTCCCCTCCCCTACGACAGTGGTACCCCACCTCCCCTCCCCTACGACAGTGGAACCCCACCTCCCCTCCCCTACGACAGTGGAACCCCACCTCCCCTCCCCTACGACAGTGGAACCCCACCTCCCCTCCCCTACGACAGTGGAACCCCACCTCCCCTCCCCTACGACAGTGGAACCCCACCTCCCCTCCCCTCCCCTACGACAGTGGAACCCCACCTCCCCTCCCCTCCCCTACGACAGTGGAACCCCACCTCCCCTCCCCTACGACAGTGGAACCCCACCTCCCCTCCCCTACGACAGTGGAACCCCACCTCCCCTACGACAGTGGAACCCCACCTCCCCTACGACAGTGGAACCCCACCTCCCCTACGACAGTGGAACCCCACCTCCCCTACGACAGTGGAACCCCACCTCCCCTACGACAGTGGAACCCCACCTCCCCTACGACAGTGGAACCCCACCTCCCCTCCCCTCCCCTACGACATTGGTACATTTACATTAATTTATTGATTTAGAAAAATATAAACATGAGTATTGAAAAAAAAAAAAAAGAAGTACATTTTTATTTGTCTAATCATTCAATTCATTGTTGAACATAATATACTTTACGACCAGATAAAATACCCAGAGTGGGATCTCTGCTACAACACATCACAGCTAGCTACGAGCCCATAGCCCCATAGCCCAGCACTGACTCTACAGTCCCGTCTCCATGGAAATGAATTCTGCTGCCAATTGAAATCATTTCCTCCTACAGCATCAACTAGATCCTATTTATAGTAGAGCAGCTGGTAAGAACACCTAGTTTCTAACGGAGTTTGTAAACAGGATACAGTTCGTAATGAGAGATGCACATTATAGCTGCAGTGATAGTTTGGGTTTTAACTAGTGTGTACAGAAAGTTCTCACTTCCACACTGTTGTTGTTTTACAAAGTGGAATTAAATTGGATTTATTTGTAAAAAAAAAATGTAAACAATCTACACAAAATACTCTAATGTCAAAGTGTGATAACAGAATTCTAACATTTGTACCAAAAGATATGAAAAATAAAACATTTTGATAAGATAAGTATTCAGCCCTCACAGTCAATACGTGTTAGAATCACCTTTTGCAGCGATTACATCTGTGTGTCTTTCTGGGTAAGTCTCTAAGAGTGATTACAGCTGTGAGTCTCTAAGAGTGATTACAGCTGTGAGTCTCTAAGAGTGATTACAGCTGTGAGTCTCTAAGAGTGATTACAGCTGTGAGTCTCTAAGAGTGATTACAGCTGTGAGTCTCTAAGAGTGATTACAGCTGTGAGTCTCTAAGAGTGATTACAGCTGTGAGTCTAAGAGTGATTACAGCTGTGAGTCTCTAAGAGTGATTACAGCTGTGAGTCTCTAAGAGTGATTACAGCTGTGAGTCTCTAAGAGTGATTACAGCTGTGAGTCTCTAAGAGTGATTACAGCTGTGAGTCTCTAAGAGTGATTACAGCTGTGAGTCTAAGAGTGATTACAGCTGTGAGTCTCTAAGAGTGATTACAGCTGTGAGTCTCTAAGAGTGATTACAGCTGTGAGTCTCTAAGAGTGATTACAGCTGTGAGTCTAAGAGTGATTACAGCTGTGAGTCTCTAAGAGTGATTACAGCTGTGAGTCTCTAAGAGTGATTACAGCTGTGAGTCTCTAAGAGTGATTACAGCTGTGAGTCTCTAAGAGTGATTACAGCTGTGAGTCTCTAAGAGTGATTACAGCTGTGAGTCTCTAAGAGTGATTACAGCTGTGAGTCTCTAAGAGTGATTACAGCTGTGAGTCTCTAAGAGTGATTACAGCTGTGAGTCTCTAAGAGTGATTACAGCTGTGAGTCTCTAAGAGTGATTACAGCTGTGAGTCTCTAAGAGTGATTACAGCTGTGAGTCTCTAAGAGTGATTACAGCTGTGAGTCTCTAAGAGTGATTACAGCTGTGAGTCTCTAAGAGTGATTACAGCTGTGAGTCTCTAAGAGTGATTACAGCTGTGAGTCTCTAAGAGTGATTACAGCTGTGAGTCTCTAAGAGTGATTACAGCTGTGAGTCTCTAAGAGTGATTACAGCTGTGAGTCTCTAAGAGTGATTACAGCTGTGAGTCTCTAAGAGTGATTACAGCTGTGAGTCTCTAAGAGTGATTACAGCTGTGAGTCTCTAAGAGTGATTACAGCTGTGAGTCTCTAAGAGTGATTACAGCTGTGAGTCTCTAAGAGTGATTACAGCTGTGAGTCTCTAAGAGTGATTACAGCTGTGAGTCTCTAAGAGTGATTACAGCTGTGAGTCTCTAAGAGTGATTACAGCTGTGAGTCTCTAAGAGTGATTACAGCTGTGAGTCTCTAAGAGTGATTACAGCTGTGAGTCTCTAAGAGTGATTACAGCTGTGAGTCTCTAAGAGTGATTACAGCTGTGAGTCTCTAAGAGTGATTACAGCTGTGAGTCTCTAAGAGTGATTACAGCTGTGAGTCTCTAAGAGTGATTACAGCTGTGAGTCTCTAAGAGTGATTACAGCTGTGAGTCTCTAAGAGTGATTACAGCTGTGAGTCTCTAAGAGTGATTACAGCTGTGAGTCTCTAAGAGTGATTACAGCTGTGAGTCTCTAAGAGTGATTACAGCTGTGAGTCTCTAAGAGTGATTACAGCTGTGAGTCTAAGAGTGATTACAGCTGTGAGTCTCTAAGAGTGATTACAGCTGTGAGTCTCTAAGAGTGATTACAGCTGTGAGTCTCTAAGAGTGATTACAGCTGTGAGTCTCTAAGAGTGATTACAGCTGTGAGTCTCTAAGAGTGATTACAGCTGTGAGTCTCTAAGAGTGATTACAGCTGTGAGTCTCTAAGAGTGATTACAGCTGTGAGTCTCTAAGAGTGATTACAGCTGTGAGTCTCTAAGAGTGATTACAGCTGTGAGTCTCTAAGAGTGATTACAGCTGTGAGTCTCTAAGAGTGATTACAGCTGTGAGTCTCTAAGAGTGATTACAGCTGTGAGTCTCTAAGAGCTTTGCACACCTGGATTGTACAATATATGCATTATTATTCTTTTTTTTAAAGTCTTCAAGCTCTTTCAAGTTGGTTATTTTCCTGCTAAAATGTGATTTAATCTTCCAGCGTCTGGTGGAAAGCAGACTAAACCTCTAGGATTTAGCCTGTGCTTAGCTCTATTCTTTTTTTTTTTTTCATCATAACAAACTCTGTAGTCCATAACATGATGCAGCTACCACCATACTTGAAAATATGAAGTGGTACTCAGTGATGTGTTGGATTCACCCCAAACATAACACTTTGTATTCAGGATAAAGTTAATTTCTTTACCATATTTTTTAGCAGTTTTACTTAATTGCATTAATGCAAAAAGGATGCATGTTTTGGAATATTTTTTATTCTGTATAGTCTTCCTTTTTACTCTGTCAATTAGTATTCTGGAGTAACTACAATGTTGTTGATCCATCCGCAGTTTTTAAACTCTAACTGTTTTAAAGTCACCATTGGCCTCATGGTGAAAATCCCTGAGTGGTTTCCTTCCTCTCCGGCAACTGAGTTTGGAAGGACGCCTGTATCTTTGTAGTGACTAAGTGTATTGATACACCATCCAAAAAGTTGACATTTATGTGACAAAAAAAAATCTCAATTTAATCCACTATACTTTCTGAAGGCATTATGACTCTTACTTCCTCTTTATCTTCAGCATCTCCAACATCAAACATATAATAAAGGAGTGCACTCTGGGAAAGAGGAGATGTAAATAGTAGCTTTTCTGGTAGACTCTCTTATACAATTGTAAAGTGATCTTCTCCTTTCCCCCTTCTGATGACCAGGTGGCGAATCGCATCTCTGCATGTCTGGCAGACATATCAGTGTGGATGACGGATCACCACCTCAAGCTGAACCTCAGCAAGACGGAGCTCCTCTTCCTCCCGGGAAGGACTGCCCGTTCCATGATCTCGCCATCACGGTTGACAACTCCATTGTGTCCTCCTCCCAGAGCGCTAAGAACCTTGGCGTGATCCTGGACAACACCCTGACGTTCTCAACTAACATCAAGGCGGTGTCCCGTTCCTGTAGGTTCATGCTCTACAACATCCGCAGAGTACGACCCTGCCTCACACAGGAAGCGGCGCAGGTCCTAATCCAGGCACTTGTCATCTCCCGTCTTGATTACTGCAACTCGCTGTTGGCTGGGCTCCCTGCCTGTGCCATTAAACCCCTACAACTCATCCAGAACGCCGCAGCCCGTCTGGTGTTCAACCTTCCCAAGTTCTCTCACGTCACCCCGCTCCTCCGCTCTCTCCACTGGCTTCCAGTTGAAGCTCGCATCCGCTACAAGACCATGGTGCTCGCCTACGGAGCTGTGAGGGGAACGGCACCTCAGTACCTCCAGGCTCTGATCAGGCCCTACACCCAAACAAGGGCACTGCGTTCATCCACCTCTGGCCTGCTCGCCTCCCTACCACTGAGGAAGTACAGTTCCCGCTCAGCCCAGTCAAAACTGTTCGCTGCTCTGGCCCCCAATGGTGGAACAAACTCCCTCACGACGCCAGGACAGCGGAGTCAATCACCACCTTCCGGAGACACCTGAAACCCCACCTCTTCAAGGAATACCTAGGATAGGGTAAGTAAGGGTAAGTAATCCTTCTCCCCCCCAACAAGATTTAGATGCAAGTGGCTGTTCCACTGGTTGTCATAAGGTGTATGCACCAATTTGTAAGTCGCTCTGGATAAGAGCGTCTGCTAAATGACTTAAATGTAATGAAATGTAAATGTAAAGTGACTTTAAAAAGCGCAGATAAATAAATATAATGTATTATTATTTTATTAATGGGTGTAACACACTACAACCTCTCCTCTTTTCTCATCTTCTTTCCCGAACTCTCTCTAACTAGTCTTTTTAAATGCTAGATTACATGTTGTACAGGGCCTTCGGAAAGTATTCAGACCCCTTGACGTTTTCAACATGTTACGTTACAACCTTATTTTAAAATCGATTAATGTGTTTCCCCCCACCTCAACCTACACACAACACTCCATAATGACAAAGTAAAAAGAGGTTTTTAGAAAATTTTGCAAATAATACAAAAAAAAAATACAAAAATAAACTGAAATATCACATTTACATTAGTATTCAGACCCTTTACTCAGTACTTTGTTGAAGCACCTTTGGCAGCGTTTACAGCCTCGAGGCTTCTTGGTTATGACTCTACAAGCTTGGAGCACCTGTATTTGGGGAGTTTCTCCCATTCTTCTCTGCAGATCTTCTCAAGCTCTGTCAGGTTGGATGGGGAGCGTTGCGACACCTCTTTTTTCATGTCTCTCCAGAAATTCTTTGATCAGGTTCAAGTCCGGGCTCTGGCTGGGCCACTCACGAACATCAGGTTCTTGGTCACCTCCCTGACCAAGGCCCTTCTCCTCAACCTCATGGCTTGGCTTTTGCTCTGACATGCACTGTCAACTGTGGGACCTTATATAGACAGGTATGTGCCTTTCCAAATCATGTCCAATCAATTGAATTTACCACAGGTGGACTCCAATCAAGTTGTAGAAACATCTCAAGGATGATCAATGGAAACAGGGTGGACCTTTGCTCAATTTCAAGTCTCATAGCAAAAGGTCTGAATACTTATGTAAATAAACGGTATGTTTTTTATTTTTTTAATACATTTACAAAAAAATAAAACATTTAAACCCTGTTTTCGCTTCGTCATTAGGGGGGTATTGTGCTGTCATTAGGGGTATTGTGCTGTCAATAGGGGTATTGTGCTGTCATTAGGGGTATTGTGCTGTCATTAGGGGTATTGTGCTGTCATTAGGGGTATTGTGCTGTCATTAGGGAGTATTGTGCTGTCATTAGGGAGTATTGTGCTGTCATTAGGAGTATTGTGCTGTCATTAGGGGTATTGTGCTGTCATTAGGGGTATTGTGCTGTCAATAGGGGTATTGTGCTGTCATTAGGGGTATTGTGCTGTCATTAGGGTGTATTGTGCTGTCATTAGGGGGCATTGTGCTGTCATTAGGGGGCATTGTGCTGTCATTAGGGGTATTGTGCTGTCATTAGGAGGTATTGTGCTGTCATTAGGAGGTATTGTGCTGTCATTAGGAGGTATTGTGCTGTCATTAGGAGGTATTGTGCTGTCATTAGGGGTATCGTGCTGTCATTATGAGGTATCGTGCTGTCATTATGAGGTATCGTGCTGTCATTATGAGGTATCGTGCTGTCATTATGAGGTATCGTGCTGTCATTATGAGGTATCGTGCTGTCATTAGGGGTATTGTGCTGTCATTATGAGGTATCGTGCTGTCATTATGAGGTATCGTGCTGTCATTATGAGGTATCGTGCTGTCATTAGGGGTATTGTCCTGTCATTATGAGGTATCGTGCTGTCATTAGGGGTATCGTGCTGTCATTATGAGGTATCGTGCTGTCATTATGAGGTATCGTGCTGTCATTAGGGGGTATTGTCCTGTCATTAGGGGGTATTGTGCTGTCATTATGAGGTATCGTGCTGTCATTATGAGGTATCGTGCTGTCATTAGGGGTATTGTGCTGTCATTAGGGGTATTGTGATGTCATTAGGGGTATTGTGATGTCATTAGGGGTATTGTGCTGTCATTATGGGGTATTGTGCTGTCATTATGGGGTATCGTGCTGTCATTATGAGGTATCGTGCTGTCATTAGGGGTATTGTCCTGTCATTATGAGGTATCGTGCTGTCATTAGGGGTATTGTGCTGTCATTAGGGGTATTGTGCTGTCATTAGGGGTATTGTGCTGTCATTAGGGGTATTGTGTACATTGATGATTTGGTTTTTTTATTTAATACGTTTTTGAATAATGTAACAGAATGTGGAAAACGTCAAGGGGTCTGAATACTTTCTGAAGGCAGTGTGTATCTAAA
>NW_026288042.1:0-23330 GCF_023373465.1 Oncorhynchus keta
CGTATTCATGTTTTGCACCTTGCGAAATTTGATTGCATTAGGTTTGGAACCGGGCTGCCTCCCACGTGTGGGCCAGGTGCTGTCTCCCACGAGTGGGCCAGGTGCTGTCTCCCACAAATGTGCCAGGTGCTGCCTCCCACGAGTGGGCCAGGTGCTGTCTCCCATGAGTGGGCCAGGTGCTGTCTCCCACAAATGTGCCAGGTGCTGCCTCCCACGATTGAGCCAGGTGCTGCCTCCCACGAGTGGGCCAGGCGCTGCCTCCCACGATTGAGCCAGGTGCTGCCTCCCACGATACGGTAGAGGTTGATGCTTCTGATGTTGGAGTTGGGGCCATCCTGTCCCAGTGATCTGCCCATGACCAAATGCTTCATCCCTGTGCCTTCCTGTCCCAGCGTTCTGCCCATGACCAAATGGCTTTATCCGTGTGCCTTCCCTGTCCCAGCGTTCTGCCCATGACCAAATGCTTCATCCCTGAGCCTTCCTGTCCCAGCGTTCTGCCCAGGACCAAAAGCTTCATCCCTGTGCCTTCCTGTCCCAGCGTTCTGCCCAGGACCAAATGCTTCATCCCTGTGCCTTCCTGTCCCAGCGTTCTGCCCAGGACCAAAAGCTTCATCCCTGTGCCTTCCTGTCCCAGCGTTCTGCCCAGGACCAAAAGCTTCATCCCTGTGCCTTCCTGTCCCAGCGATCTGCCCAGGACCAAAAGCTTCATCCCTGTGCCTTCCTGTCCCATCATCTCAATCCTGCAGAAAGGAACTACGATGTCGGCAACCGAGAACACGTAGGGCGGTCAAGATGGCATTGGAAGAGTGGGGGCACTGGCTGGAAGGGAGCAGAACAGCCATTCCTGGTCTGGACCGGCCACAAAAAATGGAATATATCCGTACAGCCATGCACCTTAAGACGTGTGGTATGCAATCTGGTTTCCGCTCAGGTTATGGATGTGTCACTGCAACCTTAGTCTAGGGATAGGCGTTGTCTGTGCCCAACAATGTTTGTACCATGTTGTTTCGCTACCATGTTGTTGTCATGTTGTGTTGCTACCTTGCTATGTTGTTGTCTTGGGTCTCTCTTTATGTAGTGTTGTCTCTCTTGTCATGATGTGTTGCTGCCTTGCTATGTTGTTGTCTTGGGTCTCTCTTTATGTAGTGTTGTCTCTAATTGTCATGATGTGTTGCTGCCATGCTATGTTGTTGTCTTGGGTCTCTCTTTAAGTAGTGTTGTCTCTCTTGTCACGATGTGCGTTTTGGCAGGGGACCTGCTAAGTCACCAGGGGACCTGCCAAGTCACCAGGGGACCTGCCAAGTCACCAGGGGACCTTTTGCCTCTTGGCCGTCAGAATGTGTTCTTAAATGCCTAGTTAAACAAAGGTGAAGGGAAACACTCAATAAATGTTCAATACACATTAAATAGAGGTTCAATAAAGTTTCAATAAATGTTAAATAAAGGGTAAAGAATTTAAATAAAGTGTGGCCTCTTCCCTTTTGACCCTTCAGCCATTAAAGGGTCCCGGTCCTGTCTCAGTCTCTACCGGGTCCCAGCACTGACTCTCCTGGAACCAGAAGCACCTTGCTGTCATCCTACTGCATGTTATCTAGACATTCTACCAGCACTGCCTGGGCCTATATATATACACTGCTCAAAAAAATAAAGGGAACACTTAAACAACACAATGTAACTCCAAGTCAATCACACTTACTCACACCTACTGCATGTTATCTATACATTCTACTGCATGTTATCTAGACATTCTACTGCATGTTATCTAGACATTCTACTGCATGTTATCTGGACATTCTACTGCATGTTATCTATACATGTTATCTAGACATTCTACTGCATGTTATCTAGACATTCTACTGCATGTTATCTGGACATTATACTGCATGTTATCTAGACATTCTACTGCATGTTATCTGGACATTCTACTGCATGTTATCTGGACATTCTACTGCATGTTATCTATACATTCTACTGCATGTTATCTGGACATGTTATCTAGACATTCTACTGCATGTTATCTGGACATTATACTGCATGTTATCTAGACATTCTACTGCATGTTATCTGGACATTCTACTGCATGTTATCTGGACATTCTACTGCATGTTATCTATACATTCTACTGCATGTTATCTGGACATGTTATCTAGACATTCTACTGCATGTTATCTGGACATTCTACTGCATGTTATCTATACATTCTACTGCATGTTATCTATACATTCTACTGCATATTATCTATACATTCTACTGCATGTTATCTATACATTCTACTGCATGTTATCTAGACATTCTACTGCATGTTATCTGGACATTCTACTGCATGTTATCTATACATTCTACTGCATGTTATCTGGACATGTTATCTAGACATTCTACTGCATGTTATCTAGACATTCTACTGCATGTTATCTATACATTCTACTGCATGTTATCTAGACATTCTACTGCATGTTATCTGGACATTCTACTGCATGTTATCTGGACATTCTACTGCATGTTATCTGGACATTCTACTGCATGTTTCTATACATTCTACTGCATGTTATCTATACATTCTACTGCATATTATCTATACATTCTACTGCATGTTATCTAGACATTCTACTGCATGTTATCTGGACATTCTACTGCATGTTATCTGGACATTCTACTGCATGTTATCTGGACATTCTACTGCATGTTATCTGGACATTCTACTGCATGTTATCTGGACATTCTACTGCATGTTATCTTGACATTCTACTGCATGTTTCTATACATTCTACTGCATGTTATCTGACATTCTACTGCATGTTATCTGGACATTCTACTGCATGTTATCTATACATTCTACTGCATGTTATCTGACATGTTATCTAGACATTCTACTGCATGTTATCTGGACATTCTACTGCATGTTATCTAGACATTCTACTGCATGTTATCTGGACATGTTATCTAGACATTCTACTGCATGTTATCTGGACATTCTACTGCATGTTATCTATACATTCTACTGCATGTTATCTATACATTCTACTGCATGTTATCTGGACATGTTATCTTGACATTCTACTGCATGTTATCTGGACATTCTACTGCATGTTATCTATACATTCTACTGCATGTTATCTATACATTCTACTGCATGTTATCTGGACATTCTACTGCATGTTATCTGGACATGTTATCTGGACATTCTACTGCATGTTATCTGGACATTCTACTGCATGTTATCTGGACATTCTACTGCATGTTATCTATACATTCTACTGCATGTTATCTTGACATTCTACTGCATGTTATCTAGACATTCTACTGCATGTTATCTGGACATTCTACTGCATGTTATCTATACATTCTACTGCATGTTATCTATACATTCTACTGCATGTTATCTTGACATTCTACTGCATGTTATCTGGACATTCTACTGCATGTTATCTATACATTCTACTGCATGTTATCTGGACATGTTATCTTGACATTCTACTGCATGTTATCTGGACATTCTACTGCATGTTATCTATACATTCTACTGCATGTTATCTGGACATGTTATCTTGACATTCTACTGCATGTTATCTGGACATTCTACTGCATGTTATCTATA
The DNA here is from genome assembly GCF_023373465.1 of Oncorhynchus keta. Taxonomy (NCBI): domain Eukaryota; kingdom Metazoa; phylum Chordata; class Actinopteri; order Salmoniformes; family Salmonidae; genus Oncorhynchus; species Oncorhynchus keta. The sequence continues at coordinate 3,596 of NW_026288042.1, forward strand.
CATTCTACTGCATGTTATCTATACATTCTACTGCATGTTATCTGGACATTCTACTGCATGTTATCTGGACATTCTACTGCATGTTATCTGGACATTCTACTGCATGTTTCTATACATTCTACTGCATGTTATCTATACATTCTACTGCATATTATCTATACATTCTACTGCATGTTATCTATACATTCTACTGCATGTTATCTAGACATTCTACTGCATGTTATCTGGACATTCTACTGCATGTTATCTGGACATTCTACTGCATGTTATCTGGACATTCTACTGCATGTTATCTGGACATTCTACTGCATGTTATCTTGACATTCTACTGCATGTTTCTATACATTCTACTGCATGTTATCTGGACATTCTACTGCATGTTATCTGGACATTCTACTGCATGTTATCTATACATTCTACTGCATGTTATCTGGACATGTTATCTAGACATTCTACTGCATGTTATCTGGACATTCTACTGCATGTTATCTATACATTCTACTGCATGTTATCTATACATTCTACTGCATGTTATCTGGACATGTTATCTAGACATTCTACTGCATGTTATCTGGACATGTTATCTAGACATTCTACTGCATGTTATCTGGACATTCTACTGCATGTTATCTATACATTCTACTGCATGTTATCTATACATTCTACTGCATGTTATCTGGACATGTTATCTTGACATTCTACTGCATGTTATCTGGACATTCTACTGCATGTTATCTATACATTCTACTGCATGTTATCTATACATTCTACTGCATGTTATCTATACATTCTACTGCATGTTATCTGGACATTCTACTGCATGTTATCTGGACATGTTATCTGGACATTCTACTGCATGTTATCTGGACATTCTACTGCATGTTATCTGGACATTCTACTGCATGTTATCTATACATTCTACTGCATGTTATCTTGACATTCTACTGCATGTTATCTAGACATTCTACTGCATGTTATCTGGACATTCTACTGCATGTTATCTATACATTTTACTGCATGTTATCTATACATTCTACTGCATGTTATCTTGACATTCTACTGCATGTTATCTGGACATTCTACTGCATGTTATCTATACATTCTACTGCATGTTATCTGGACATGTTATCTTGACATTCTACTTCATGTTATCTGGACATTCTACTGCATGTTATCTATACATTCTACTGCATGTTATCTGGACATGTTATCTTGACATTCTACTGCATGTTATCTGGACATTCTACTGCATGTTATCTATACATTCTACTGCATGTTATCTATACATTCTACTGCATGTTATCTGGACATTCTACTGCATGTTTCTATACATTCTACTGCATGTTATCTATACATTCTACTGCATATTATCTATACATTCTACTGCATGTTATCTATACATTCTACTGCATGTTATCTAGACATTCTACTGCATGTTATCTGGACATTCTACTGCATGTTATCTGGACATTCTACTGCATGTTATCTGGACATTCTACTGCATGTTATCTGGACATTCTACTGCATGTTATCTTGACATTCTACTGCATGTTTCTATACATTCTACTGCATGTTATCTGGACATTCTACTGCATGTTATCTGGACATTCTACTGCATGTTATCTATACATTCTACTGCATGTTATCTGGACATGTTATCTAGACATTCTACTGCATGTTATCTGGACATTCTACTGCATGTTATCTATACATTCTACTGCATGTTATCTATACATTCTACTGCATGTTATCTGGACATGTTATCTAGACATTCTACTGCATGTTATCTGGACATGTTATCTAGACATTCTACTGCATGTTATCTGACATTCTACTGCATGTTATCTATACATTCTACTGCATGTTATCTATACATTCTACTGCATGTTATCTGGACATGTTATCTTGACATTCTACTGCATGTTATCTGGACATTCTACTGCATGTTATCTATACATTCTACTGCATGTTATCTATACATTCTACTGCATGTTATCTATACATTCTACTGCATGTTATCTGGACATTCTACTGCATGTTATCTGGACATGTTATCTGGACATTCTACTGCATGTTATCTGGACATTCTACTGCATGTTATCTGGACATTCTACTGCATGTTATCTATACATTCTACTGCATGTTATCTTGACATTCTACTGCATGTTATCTAGACATTCTACTGCATGTTATCTGGACATTCTACTGCATGTTATCTATACATTTTACTGCATGTTATCTATACATTCTACTGCATGTTATCTTGACATTCTACTGCATGTTATCTGGACATTCTACTGCATGTTATCTATACATTCTACTGCATGTTATCTGGACATGTTATCTTGACATTCTACTTCATGTTATCTGGACATTCTACTGCATGTTATCTATACATTCTACTGCATGTTATCTGGACATATTATCTTGACATTCTACCATGTTATCTGGCATTCTACTGCATGTTATCTATACATTCTACTGCATGTTATCTATACATTCTACTGCATTATCTGGACATTATACTGCATGTTATCTGGACATTCTACTGCATATTATCTGGACATTCTACTGCATGTTATCTGGACATTCTACTGCATGTTATCTGGACATTCTACTGCATATTATCTAGACATTCTACTGCATGTTATCTGGACATTCTACTGCATGTTATCTGGACATTCTACTGCATATTATCTATACATTCTACTGCATGTTATCTGGACATTCTACTGCATGTTATCTATACATTCTACCATGTTATCTAGACATTCTACTGCATGTTATCTATACATTCTACTGCATGTTATCCTAGACATTCTACTGCATGTTATCTGGACATTCTACTGCATGTTATCTGGACATGTTATCTAGACATTCTACTGCATGTTATCTGGACATTATACTGCATGTTATCTTGACATTTCTACTGCATGTTTCTATACATTCTACTGCATATTTATCTATACATTCTACTGCATATTATCTATACATTCTACTGCATGTTTCTATACATTCTACTGCATGTTATCTAGACATTACTGCATGTTATCTAGACATGTTATCTAGACATTCTCTGCATTCTATCTATACATTCTACTGCATGTTATCTATACATTCTCTGCATGTTATCTAGACATTCTCCTGCATGTTATCTGGACATTCTACTGCATGTTATCTAGACATTCTGCATGTTATCTATACATTCTACTGCATGTATCTATACATTCTACTGCATGTTATCTATACATTCTACTGCATGTTATCTAGACATTCTACTGCATGTTATCTATACATTCTACTGCATGTTATCTAGACATTACTGCATGTTATCTAGACATTCTACTGCATGTTATCTAGACATTCTACTGCATGTTATCTAGACATTCTACTGCATGTTATCTATACATTCTACTGCATGTTATCTAGACATTCTACTGCATGTTATCTAGACATATTATCTAGACATTCTACTGCATGTTATCTATACATCTACTGCATGTAATTTAGACATGTTATTTAGACATTCTGCATGTTCTCTAGACATTGTACTGTGTTTAGTTTTCATGGTAACAATTAGACTGAGGTATCTTTTTGCAGGTGCCTGGTAACAATTAGACTGAGGTATCTTGTTGCAGGTGCCTGGTAACAATTAGACCAGAGGTATCTTGTTGCAGGTGCCTGGTAACAATTAGACTGAGGTATCTTGTTGTAGGTGCCTGTAATGAGTTTTCCTCCTCTTCTTCGAAGAGGAGGCTGAGAAACGGATCCCAGAGGATATCTGGAGGCGTGGTAATTTTCCATGGTACTTTTTAATGCTTTAAGGTACACATGAACAAACTAACAAAACAAGAAATGTGAAAACTCAAAAAAACAGCCCTATCTGGTGCACACACAGAGACAGGAAACAATCACCCACAAACACACACAGTGAAACCCAGGCCACCTAAGTATGATTCTCAATCAGAGACAACTAATGACACCTGCCTCTGATTGAGAGCCATTACCTGGGCCCCGAACATAGAAATTCCCAAAACCCTAGACAAACAAACATAGACTACCCACCCAACTCACGCCCTGACCATACTAACTAAACACAAAACACAGAAAATAAAGGTCAGAACGTGACATTGCCCCCAAAGGTGCGGACTCCGGCCCAAAACCTTGACCTATAGGGGAGGGTCTGGGTGGCGATCTGTCCGCGGTGGCGGTTCTGGGCGCGGGGACGCGGACCCCACTTCACGATTGTCTTTGTCCGCCTTATTTTCCGCCTCCGTGGCTTTCTCACCATGGCAACCCCTCTCAATGACCCCACTGGACAGAGGGGCAGCTCGGGACAGAGGGGCAGGGGCTCTGGACAGAGGGACAGGGCTCTGGACAGAGGGACAGGGGCTCTGGACAGAGGACAGGGGCTCTGGCGCCCTCTGGGCTGAGGGGCTCTGGCGCCTCTGGGCTGAGGGGCTCTGGCGCCTCTGGGCTGAGGGGCTCCGGCCGCGGCGCCGGACAGGCGGGAGGCGCTCCCGGCAGCGAGCGCCGGACAGGCGGGAGGCTCCGGCAGCGGCGCCGGACAGGCGGGACGCTCCGGCAGCGGCGCCGGACAGGCGGGAGGCTCCGGCAGCGGCGCCGGACAGGCGGGAGGCTCCGGCAGCGGCGCCGGACAGGCGGGACGCTCCCGGCAGTGGCGCCGGACAGGCGGCGCAGCGCCCGGACAGGCGGGAGGCTCCGGCAGCGGCGGACAGGCGGGAGCGCTCCGGCAACGAGCGCAGGACAGGCGGGACGCTCCGGCAGAGCGCCGGACAGGCAGGGACGCTCCGGCAGCGCGCCGGACAGGCGGAGGCTCCGGCAACGGCGCCGGACAGGCGGGACGCTCGGCAATGGCGCCCGGACAGCGGGGCGCAGCGAGCGCCGGACAGGCGCTCCGGCAGCGCGCGCCGGACAGCGGGGCAGCTCCGGCAACGGCGCAGGACAGGCGGGGCGCTCCCGCGCGCAGGACAGCGGGCGCTCCGGCAGGCGGGACAGGCGGGACGCTCCGGCAGCGCGCCGGACAGGCGGGCGCTCCGGCAGCGCCAGACCGGCGGGACGCTCCGGCAGCGGCGCCCCGGGATAGGCGGGACGCTCCGGCAGCGGCGCGGACAGGCGGGAGCACCAGAGAGGAGGCAGAGAGACAGCCTGGTGCGTGGAGCTGCTACAGGAGGCAGCGGCGCCGGGACAGGCGGGACGCTCCAGCAGCGGCGCCCGGGCGCTCCGGCAGCACGGCGCAGGACAGAGGCGGAGAGGCTCCCGGCAGCGGCGCCGGACAGGCGGGAGGCTCCGGCAGCGGCGCAGCAGGCGCTCCCGGACAGGCGGAGAGCTCCGGCAGCGGCGCCGGACAGGCGGGAGGCGGCGCCGGACAGGCGGGAGGCTCCGGCAACGGCGCCGGACAGGCGGGAGGCTCCGGCAACGGCGCCGGACAGGCGGGACGCTCCGGCAGCAGCGCCCGGACAGGCGGGACGCTCCGGCAGCGGTGCCGGACAGGCGGGAGCACCTGCAGGGAGGAGACAGAGAGACAGCCTGGTGCGTGGGGCTGCCACAGGAACTACCAGGCTGGGGAGACTTTTCAGGAGGCTTGGTGTTAGGAGGAGCCTGAAAGACCGGGCTGTGGGGAGCACTGGAGCTCTGGTGCGCAACCTGGCACCACTTCCCCAGGCTGGACAACTACTCGAGCCCGGACCCTCCAGAGTGCAGGCACAGGTTGAACCGGGCTGTGGGTAAGCACAGGAGATCTAGTGCTTACTACACGCACCTCTCCCCTAGGCTCCACTCCCACAGTTGCCCGGTACGAGCGGAGCGCAGGCAGAGGACGCACTGCACCCTCCCAGCGCCCCGGAGACACAGCACGCAGAGCCGGCGCAGGATAACCTGGACCAAGACTGCGTACCGGCGACCAGACCCGCTGAGCAGGCACCATACGCCCTGGCTCAATGCCCAAACTCGCATGGCACTCTCGGGGCTGTCCTATAGCGCACCGGGCTATGGACACGCACTGGCGACACCGTGCGCTCAACCGCATAACACGGTGCCTGACCAGTAATGCGCTGCTTATCATAAGCACGAGGAGTGAGCTCAGGTCTGCTACCTGGCTTAGTATCACACCTCGTGTGCCCCCCAAAAATTTGGGGCTGCCTCTCGTACCTGTCGCACTGCCGTGCTGGCTCCTCATATTGCCGCGCTCAGCTCTCGCTGCCTCCAGCTCTGCTTTGGGGCTGCGATTTTCCCCAGCCCGTGCCCAGGGTCCCTCTCCATTCAGTATCTGCTCCCATGTCCAGGAGTCCTGTGATGGTGGCCTCTGTTGTTGATGCTGCTGCTGCTGTCGTCGCTGTCCTTTACCACGCCGCTTGGTCCGATTGTGGTGGGTGATTCTGTAATGAGTTTCCTCCTCTTCTTCCGAAGAGGAGAGGCGAAACGGATCAGAGGACCAATACGCGGCGTGGTAATTTTCCATGGTACTTTTTTAATGCTTTAAGGTACACATGAACAGACTAACAAAATAAGAAATGTGAAAACTCAAAAACAGCCCTATCTGGTGCACACACAGAGACAGGAAACAATCACCCACAAACACACAGTGAAACCCAGGCCACCTAAGTATGATTCTCAATCAGAGACAACTAATGACACCTGCCTCTGATTGAGAACCATACTAGGCCGAAACATAGAAATTCCCAAAACCTAGACAAACAAACATAGACTACCCACCCAACTCACGCCCTGACCATACTAACTAAACACAAAACACAGAAAATAAAGGTCAGAACGTGACAGTGCCTGGTAACAATTAGACTGAGGTATCTTGTTGCAGTTGCATAGTAAAAATTAGACTGAGGTATCTTGTTGCAGGTGCATGGTAACAATTAGACTGAGGTATCTTGTTGCAGGTGCCTGGTAACAATTAGACTGAGGTATCTTGTTGCAGGTGCATGGTAACAATTAGACTGAGGTATCTTATTTGCAGGTGCATGGTAACAATTAGACTGAGGTATCTTGTTGCAGGTGCCTGGTAACAATTTGACTGAGGTATCTTGTTGCAGGTGCCTGGTAACAATTAGACTGAGGGTATCTTGTTGCAGGTGCATGGTAACAATTAGACTGGTATCTTGTTGCAGGTGCATGGTAACAATTAGACTGAGGTATCTTGTTGCAGGTGCCTGGTAACAATTAGACTGAGTGGTATCTTGTTGCAGTGCATAGTAACAATTAGACTGAGGTATCTTGTTGCAGGTGCATGGTAACAATTAGACTGAGGTATCTTGTTGCAGGTGCATGGTAACAATTAGACTGAGGTATCTTGTTGCAGGTGCATGGTAACAATTAGACTGAGAGTATCTTGTTGCCAGTTGCATAGTAAAAATTCGACTGAGGTATCTTGTTGTAGGTGCATGGTCACAGCTAGTTAAGTTGAAAGGAAACGAAACCGGCTCTCTTGCTAGTATCACTTTGTTATTGTAATGTAGTGTGTCGGCCTCTTGGCTTTCAGAGATTTTGCTCCACTAAAAACAAAATTAACCATGTTAGGTATAATAACAATTGATTACATTTCAATAGAACCTTTCATAATGTCAAAGTCCATTAAAAGAAAAACCAAGCAACACATCATGAGTAGCGTGGCTAAGCAACAATCATGAGTAGCGTAACTAAGCTACATCATGAGTAGCGTAGCTAAGCAACACATCGTATTAGCGTAGCTAAGCAACACATCATGAGTAGCGTAGCTAAGCAACACGTCCTGAGTAGCGTAGCTAAGCAACACATCCTGAGTAGCGTGGCTAAGCAACACATCCTGAGTAGCGTGGCTAAGCAGCACATCATGAGTAACATAGCTAAGCAACACATGAGTTGCGTAGCTAAGCAACACATCATGAGTAGCCTAGTTATAGTTGGTCCACCAATAGAGGCCAAGTCTGAGTGTTTTGTATTCTCGAGAATTGAAGAGGGACAGTTCATGGCTTGATCAGAGGAAGGTGGTCAGGGAGATTGTTGATAAAGAGTCTGATAATGATCATGTAGAGGGCTACTCTGGGAACCAGTCTGAGTCATGTAGAGGGCTACTCTGGGGACCAGCCTGAGTCATGTAGAGGGCTACTCTGGGGACCAGCCTGAGTCATGTAGAGGGCTACTCTGGGGACCAGCCTGAGTCATGTAGAGGGCTACTCTGGGGACCAGCCTGAGTCATGTAGAGGGCTACTCTGGGGACCAGCCTGAGTCATGTAGAGGGCTACTCTGGGAACCAGCCTGAGTCATGTAGAGGGCTACTCTGGGAACCAGCCTGAGTCATGTAGGGGGCTACTCTGGGGACCAGTCTGAGTCATGTAGAGGGCTACTCTGGGGACCAGCCTGAGTCATGTAGAGGGCTACTCTGGGGACCAGCCTGAGTCATGTAGAGGGCTACTCTGGGGACCAGCCTGAGTCATGTAGAGGGCTACTCTGGGGACCAGCCTGAGTCATGTAGAGGGCTACTCTGGGAACCAGCCTGAGTCATGTAGAGGGCTACTCTGGGAACCAGCCTGAGTCATGTAGAGGGCTACTCTGGGAACCAGTCTGAGTCATGTAGAGGGCTACTCTGGGGACCAGCCTGAGTCATGTAGAGGGCTACACTGGGAACCAGCCTGAGTCATGTAGAGGGCTACTCTGGGAACCAGCCTGAGTCATGTAGAGGGCTACACTGGGAACCAGCCTGAGTCATGTAGAGGGCTACTCTGGGGACCAGCCTGAGTCATGTAGAGGGCTACTCTGGGAACCAGCCTGAGTCATGTAGAGGGCTACTCTGGGAACCAGCCTGAGTCATGTAGAGGGCTACTCTGGGAACCAGTCTGAGTCATGTAGAGGGCTACTCTGGGGACCAGCCTGAGTCATGTAGAGGGCTACTCTGGGAACCAGCCTGAGTCATGTAGAGGGCTACTCTGGGAACCAGTCTGAGTCATGTAGAGGGCTACTCTGGGGACCAGCCTGAGTCATGTAGAGGGCTACTCTGGGAACCAGCCTGAGTCATGTAGAGGGCTACTCTGGGGACCAGCCTGAGTCATGTAGAGGGCTACTCTGGGGACCAGTCTGAGTCATGTAGAGGGCTACTCTGGGAACCAGCCTGAGTCATGTAGAGGGCTACTCTGGGAACCAGCCTGAGTCATGTAGAGGGCTACACTGGGAACCGGCCTGAGTCATGTAGCTGCTGGACCTCTCCTCCTTCACAATGTCTGGCACCCACTTGGGTGATGCCTCTGCAGCTCTGGGCTCCAGAAATCTAACCACACAGAGTTCAGAGTAGTAGCCAGTCGTCCTCATTATGAGCTCTCTGCCTCAGCACTGCATTCCTCTACTGCATCTCCCGTTACACTCAAGCTGCAGGTGACTCTTCAGTTGATACATGCTTAGGCCTACGGTACAAGCAGGGTTACTCCAAATACGTTGATCCAAATGCCTGCTACTTAGCTAACGTTAGCTCAAATCAACAACACAAAATGTCACTGGGTGGGGGTTACAGACTATCATTTCTGGTTCATATGAACAAAAGACAGTACATTATGAAGATAGGCAGAAACTTCTCCAGCAAAAATCAATGATCACACTTGGAGGTGAGGACATGGTGACGTCGGCGAGCTAAAGCTCATGTTTAACGGTCGTCTCAAGCCGAGCTGTTCATGTGGAGGCCAACCAATCAAACTAACTCCTTCGAAAAATGTTGGTTTTGTCAAAGATTTTTAAAAAGTGTCAGTTTGTCACTTTCACAAGGTTGTAGTAATAACATGTTCCACTACTGAAGACATTGTCTCTAATCTAGTGGAGTAATCACATGTTCCACTACTGAAGACATTGTCTCTAATCTGGTGGAGTAATCACATGTTCCACTACTGAAGACGTGCCTCTAATCCAGGTTGGGTATGCCATGTTCCACTACTGAAGACATTGTCTCTAATCTAGTGGAGTAATAACATGTTCCACTACTGAAGACATTGTCTCTAATCTAGTGGAGTAATAGCATGTTCCACTACTGAAGACATTGTCTCTAATCTAGTGGAGTAATCACATGTTCCACTACTGAAGACATTGTCTCTAATCTAGTGGAGTAATCACATGTTCCACTACTGAAGACATTGTCTCTAATCTAGTGGAGTAATAACATGTTCCACTACTGAAGACATTGTCTCTAATCTAGTGGAGTAATAACATGTTCCACTACTGAAGACATTGTCTCTAATCTAGTGGAGTAATAACATGTTCCACTACTGAAGACATTGTCTCTAATCTAGTGGAGTAATACCATGTTCCACTACTGAAGACATTGTCTCTAATCTAGTGGAGTAATAACATGTTCCACTACTGAAGACATTGTCTCTAATCTAGATTGTGCATTTCGATTTTGAGAAAATTAACAACCGAGGAAGAATTTTTCACTTCTCTCATTGGCCCAAACCCCAGCCTGTCTGCATAGACTGTTTCTGGCGTTCACGAAAGTTGCACCATTTTGTGCCTCTAGGTTTAGAAACTTTGCGACATAACTGATGGTGCGTTCAAGACAACAGGGAACTCGGGGAAAAAAATATTTTTCCTTTGCCAAGATAATCCATCCACCTGGAGGAGAATATCACAGCTGATTAAACAGCATGATCATTACACAGGTGCACCTTGTGCTGGAGACAATAAAAGGCCACTCTAAAAATGTGCAGTTTTTGTCACACAACACAACGCTACAGATGTCTCAAGTTTTGAGTGAGCAAGCAATTGGCATGCTGACTGCAGGAATGTTCACCAGAGCTGTTGCCAGAGAACTGAATGTTAATTTCTCTACCATAAGCCACCTCCAATGTCATTTTAGACAATTTGTCAGTACATCCAACCCGGCCTCACAAGTGCAGACCACATGTAACCACGCAAACCCAGGAATTTATTTCAACGGACTGATTTCCTTCTGAACTGCAACTCAGTCAACTGTTTGAAAGTATTGCATGTTGCTTTTATATTTTTTTTCTGTATAATTTTGGAACAACTCGGAATTACTAGTCAGAAACTCAGGCATCATCCTGGATCTCTGACTTCTCCGACCTGAAAGATCGCCGATTTCACGATTTTTCAAAGTCTGAGCATGTTTTGTTTCCAAATTCCCAGTTGTTTTGAAAACACCAAAGTATAACGTTTAAGTCATGGCATACTGCATACTTTTGACTAAATAGTACATAATACACTATGCAGTGTAAGCAAGTAGTAGCCAAGACAGATTTGGGACACGGTTTGAATATTGCTTTCCATCAGTGACTCCCAAACAAATTTACTGGGCTTGACCAATTTTGACAAAAATTATGGATATACAGTATGTTGCCAGATGAGCTGGGCAAAGTTGAGCTGTGCAAAGCTGGGCTGTGCAAAGTTAGGAGCTGTGCAAAGTTGAGCTGTGCAGAGTTGAGCTGTGCAAAGTTGAGCTGTGCAAAGTTGAGCTGTGCAAAGTTGAGCTGTGCAAAGTTGAGCTGTGCAAAGTTGAGCTGTGCAAAGTTGAGCTGTGCAAAGTTGAGCTGTGCAAAGTTGGCTGTGTAAAGTTGAGCTGTGCAAAGTTGAGCTGTGCAGAGTTGAGCTGTGCAAAGTTGAGCTGTGCAGAGTTGAGCTGTGTAAAAGTTGAGCTGTGTAAAGTTGAGCTGTGCAAAGTTGAGCTGTGCAAAAGTTGAGCTGTGTAAAGTTGAGCTGTGCAAAGTTGAGCTGTGCAAAGTTGAGCTGTGCAAAGTTGAGCTGTGCAAAGTTGAGCTGTGCAAAGTTGAGCTGTGCAAAGCTGAGCAAGGTGCAAGTTTAGCTGTGCAAAGTTGAGCTGTGCAAAGTTGAGCTCAATGTGCAAAGTTGATAGAATCAACATGCTTCACAGCTCTCATGGCTGCCAAAGGTGCAGTTTAGAAAGTTTAACTCTGGGGTGAGCACACGCAAATACGACATCTTTTGTATTAATTAGCACAATTTTCTAAAATGTTTCTTTCACTTTGAAAATGTTTACTGGGTACCTCGTTAGGGAAGAAAAAGTCAAATGCAATCCATTTTTTTATTTAATTTTAGAAACAACAAGATGTGAAGACGTTTAGGCACTGTAGTTTAGAAAGTTTAGGCACTGTAGTTTAGAAAGTTTAGGCACTGTAGTTTAGAAAGTTTAGGCACTGTAGTTTAGAAAGTTTAGGCACTGTAGTTTAGAAAGTTTAGGCACTGTTTAGTTTAGAAAGTTTAGGCACTGTAGTTTAGAAAGTTTAGGCACTGTAGTTTAGAAAGTTTAGGCACTGCAGTTTAGAAAGTTTAGTTTGAGCTGTAGTTTAGAAAGTTTAGGCACTGTAGTTTAGAAAGTTTAGGCATTTACATAGTTTAGAGAAAGTTTAGGCACTGTAGTTTAGAAGTTTAGGTTTAGGCACTGTGGTTTCCAGGGTTTAGGCTGCAAAAGTTTAGAAAGTTTAGGCACTGCAGTTAAAGGTTTAGGCACCGTTTAGGCACTGTGGTTTAGAAAGTTTAGGCACCGTTTAGTTTAGGCACTGTAGTTTAAAGTTTAGGCACTGTAGTTTAGAAAGTTTAGGCACTGTAGTTTAAGTTTAGGCACTGTAGTTTAAGTTTAGGCACTGTAGTTTAGAAAGTTTAGGCACTGTAGTTTAGAAAGTTTAGGCACTGTAGTTTAGAAAGTTTAGGCACTGTAGTTTAGAAAGTTTAGGCACTGTAGTTTAAGTTTAGGCACTGTAGTTTAGAAAGTTTAGGCACTGTAGTTTAGAAAAGTTTAAGGGGCACTGTAGTTTAGAAAGTTTAGGCACTGTAGTTAGAAAGTTTAGGCACTGTAGTTTAGAAAGTTTAGGCACTGTAGTTTAGAAAGTTTAGGCACTGTAGTTTAGAAAGTTTAGGCACTGTTTTACTCTGTGTGGTTTAGAAAGTTTAGGCACTGTAGTTTAGAAAGTTTAGGCACTGTAAAGTTTAGAAAGTTTAGGCACTGTAGTTTAGAAAGTTTAGGCACTGTAGTTTAGGAGTTTAGGCACTGTAGTTTAGAAAGTTTAGGCACTGTAGTTTTAGAAAGTTTAGGGCACTGTAGTTTAGAAAGTTTAGGCACCGTAGTTTAGAAAGTTTTAGGCACTGTAGTTTCCAGTTTAGGCACTGTAGTTTAGAAAGTTTAGGCACTGTAGTTTCCAGAAAGTTTAGCACTGTAGTTTAAGTTTTAGGCACTGTAGTTTAGTTTGAGCCTGTAGTTGAAAGTTTAGGCACTGCAGTTTAGAAAGTTTAGGCAACTGTAGTTTAAGTTTAGGCACTGCAGTTTAGAAGTTTAGGCACTGCAGTTTCAGCAACTGTGGTTAGAAAGTTTAGGCACTGTGGTTCAGAAAAGTTTAGGCACTGCAGTTTAGAAAGTTTAGGCACTGTAGTTTAAGTTTAGCACTGTAGTTTAGAAAGTTTAGCACTATAGTTTAGGGAAAGCCTAGGCACCTGTAGTTTAGAAAGTTTAGGCACTTTGTAGTTTAGAAAGTTTAGGCACTGTAGTTTAGGAAAGTTTAACTGTAGTTTAGAAAGTTTAGGCACTGTAGTTTAGAAAGTTTTAGGCACTGTAGTTTAGAAAGTTTAGGCACTGTAGTTTAGAAAGTTTAGGCACTGTAGTTTTAGGAAAGTTTAGGCACTGTAGTTTAGAGAAAGTTTAGCACTGTAGTTTAGAAAGTTTAGGCACTGTAGTTTAGAAAGTTAGGCACTGTAGTTTAGAAAGTTTAGGCACTGTAGTTTGTGAAAGTTTAGGCACTGTAGTTTAGAAAGTTTAGGCACTGTAGTTTAGAAAGTTTAGGCACCGGTTAGCACTGCGGTTCCAGGGCAACCGCAGCTCTGCGGCGCTTAGGCACCGTAGTAGTTTAGAAAGTTTAGGCACTGTAGTTTAGAAAGTTTAGGCACTGTAGTTTAGAAAGTTTAGGCACCGTAGTAGTTTAGAAAGTTTAGGCACTGTAGTTTAGAAAGTTTAGGCACTGTAGTTTAGAAAGTTTAGGCACTGTAGTTTAGCAACTGCAGTTTAGGCACCTGTAGTTTAGAAGTTTAGGCACCGTTTAAGTTTAGCAGCTCTGTAGTTTACCGCAAAGTTTAGGCAGCCTGTAGTTTAGAAAGCTCTTTAGGCACTGTAGTTTAGAACTGCAGTTTAGGCACTGTGGTTTAGAAAGTTTAGGCACTGCAGTTTAGAAAGTTTAGGCACTGTAGTTTAGAAAGTTTAGGCACTGTAGTTTAGAAAGTTTAGGCACTGTAGTTTAAGTTTAGCACCGTAGTTTAGAAAGTTTAGGCACTGTAGTTTAGAAAGTTTAGCAACTGCACTGTAGTTTAGACTGCAGTTTAGGCACTGCAGGTTGAAAGCTTTAGGCACTGCAGTTTAGAAAGTTTAGCACTGCAGTTTGGAAGGAAAAATTTTAGCACCGTAGCCTATTTAAAAGTTCCCTAGCACCGTAGCTCATAAGCTTCCAGGCACCGTTTTAATTTAGCTTTACATTTGAAAGTTAGCTACAAGTTTAGCTTCAGAAAGCCTAGGCACCGTAGCTTCAGAAAGCCTACACCGCAGCTTAGTTTAAAGTTCAGCACTGTGGTTAGAAAGTTTAGGCACTGTAGTTTAGAAAGTTTAGGCACTGTAGTTTAGAAAGTTTAGGCACTGTAGTTTAGAAAGTTTAGGCACTGTGGTTCCAGAAAGTTTAGGCTATAGTTTAGAAAGTTTAGGCACTGTAGTTTAGGTTTAGGCACCTGTAGTTTAGAAAGTTTAGGCACTGTAGTTTAGAACCGCAGTTTAGGCTAACTGCAGTTTAGCAAAGTTTAGGCACTGTAGTTTAGAAGAGTTTCCATGGATTTAACCGCAGCCTGTAGTTTGCCAACCGCAGCACTGTAGTTTAGCAACCGCAGCCTTTCCAGGCACTGTAGTTTAGTTACTGACACCGCAGTTTAGAACCGCAGTTTAGGCACTGTAGGCACCCAGCCTGAAAAGTTAAAAGTTTGTTTAACTGAAAGTTTCCTGGTTTCAGGGTTTTAGCACCGCAGTTCAGAAAGCCTGGGTTTAGTTTTAGGCAGCCTGTGGTTTAGAGAAGTTCCAGCACTGTAGTTTAGAAAGTTTAGGCACTGCCTAGTTTAGAAAGTTTGGGCAGTGGTTTAGAAAGTTTAGGCACTGTAGTTTAGAAGTTTAGGCACTGCAGTTAGGCTGTAGTTTAGAAAAGTTTAGGCACTGTAAGTTTGTTTAGGCACTGTAGTTTAGAAGTTTGGGCACTGTAGTTTGTGTTTAAAGTTAAGTTAGAGCACTGTAGTTTAGAAAGTTTAGGCACTGTAGTTTTAGAAAGTTTAGGCACTGCAGTTTAGAAAGTTTAGGCACTGTGGTTTAGAAAGTTTAGCACTGTAGTTTAGAAAGTTTAGGCACTGTAGTTAGAAAGTTTAGGCACTGTGGTTAGAAAGTTTAGGCACTGTGAGTTTAGAAAGTTTGAGTAACCGAAGTTAGAAAGTTTAGGCACTGTTTAGAAAGGCTTTTTCTTTGTTTAGGAAAGTTTAGGCACTGTAGTTTAGAAAGTTTAGGCACTGTAGTTTTAGAAAGTTTAGGCACTGTAGTTTCCAGCAACCGCAGCCTGCGGCTTCCAGCAACCGCAGCCTGCCCAGGCACCGCAGCCTGCAAGCTTCCAGCAACCGCAGCCTGCGGCTTCCAGGCACCGCAGCCTCCAGGCTTTCCAGGGCACCGCAGCTTCCAGGCTTCCAGGCAACTGCAGCTCTGCAAGCTTCAGGCACCGTAGCCTAGAAAAGCCTAGCAACCGTAGCTTCCAGAGCTTCCAGGGCACCGTAGCTCTGTGTTTCCAGGCACCGTAGCTCTGTAAGGCACTGTAGTTTAGAAAGTTTAGGCACTGTAGTTTAGAAAGTTTAGGCACTGTAGTTTAGAAAGTTTAGGCACTGTAGTTTAGAAAGTTTAGGCACTGTAGTTTAGAAAGTTTAGGCACTGTAGTTTAGAAAGTTTAGGCACTGTAGTTTAGAAAGTTTAGGCACTGTAGTTTAGAAAGTTTAGGCACTGTAGTTTAGAAAGTTTAGGCACTGTAGTTTAGAAAGTTTAGGCACTGTAGTTTAGAAAGTTTAGGCACTGTAGTTTGAAAGTTTAGGCACTGTAGTTTAGAAAGTTTAGGCACTGTAGTTTAGAAAGTTTAGGCACTGTAGTTTAGAAAGTTTAGGCACTGTAGTTTAGAAAGTTTAGGCACTGTAGTTTAGAAAGTTTAGGCACTGTAGTTTAGAAAGTTTAGGCACTGTAGTTTAGAAAGTTTAGGCACTGTAGTTTAGAAAGTTTAGGCACTGTAGTTTAGAAAGTTTAGGCACTGTAGTTTAGAAAGTTTAGGCACTGTAGTTTAGAAAGTTTAGGCACTGTAGTTTAGAAAGTTTAGGCACTGTAGTTTAGAAAGTTTAGGCACTGTAGTTTAGAAAGTTTAGGCACTGTAGTTTAGAAAGTTTAGGCACTGTAGTTTAGAAAGTTTAGGCACTGTAGTTTAGAAAGTTTAGGCACTGTAGTTTAGAAAGTTTAGGCACTGTAGTTTAGAAAGTTTAGGCACTGTAGTTTAGAAAGTTTAGGCACTGTAGTTTAGAAAGTTTAGGCACTGTAGTTTAGAAAGTTTAGGCACTGTAGTTTAGAAAGTTTAGGCACTGTAGTTTAGAAAGTTTAGGCACTGTAGTTTAGAAAGTTTAGGCACTGTAGTTTAGAAAGTTTAGGCACTGTAGTTTAGAAAGTTTAGGCACTGTAGTTTAGAAAGTTTAGGCACTGTAGTTTAGAAAGTTTAGGCACTGTAGTTTAGAAAGTTTAGGCACTGTAGTTTAGAAAGTTTAGGCACTGTAGTTTAGAAAGTTTAGGCACTGTAGTTTAGAAAGTTTAGGCACTGTAGTTTAGAAAGTTTAGGCACTGTAGTTTAGAAAGTTTAGGCACTGTAGTTTAGAAAGTTTAGGCACTGTAGTTAGAAGTTTGGCATAGTTTAGAAAGTTTAGGCACTGTAGTTTAGAAAGTTTAGGCACTGTAGTTTAGAAAGTTTAGGCACTGTAGTTTAGAAAGTTTAGGCACTGTAGTTTAGAAAGTTTAGGCACTGTAGTTTAGAAAGTTTAGGCACTGTAGTTTAGAAAGTTTAGGCACTGTAGTTTAGAAAGTTTAGGCACTGTAGTTTAGAAAGTTTAGGCACTGTAGTTTAGAAAGTTTAGGCACTGTAGTTTAGAAAGTTTAGGCACTGTAGTTTAGAAAGTTTAGGCACTGTAGTTTAGAAAGTTTAGGCACTGTAGTTTAGAAAGTTTAGGCACTGTAGTTTAGAAAGTTTAGGCACTGTAGTTTAGAAAGTTTAGGCACTGTAGTTTAGAAAGTTTAGGCACTGTAGTTTAGAAAGTTTAGGCACTGTAGTTTAGAAAGTTTAGGCACTGTAGTTTAGAAAGTTTAGGCACTGTAGTTTAGAAAGTTTAGGCACTGTAGTTTAGAAAGTTTAGGCACTGTAGTTTAGAAAGTTTAGGCACTGTAGTTTAGAAAGTTTAGGCACTGTAGTTTAGAAAGTTTAGGCACTGTAGTTTAGAAAGTTTAGGCACTGTAGTTTAGAAAGTTTAGGCACTGTAGTTTAGAAAGTTTAGGCACTGTAGTTTAGAAAGTTTAGGCACTGTAGTTTAGAAAGTTTAGGCACTGTAGTTTAGAAAGTTTAGGCACTGTAGTTTAGAAAGTTTAGGCACTGTAGTTTAGAAAGTTTAGGCACTGTAGTTTAGAAAGTTTAGGCACTGTAGTTTAGAAAGTTTAGGCACTGTAGTTTAGAAAGTTTAGGCACTGTAGTTTAGAAAGTTTAGGCACTGTAGTTTAGAAAGTTTAGGCACTGTAGTTTAGAAAGTTTAGGCACTGTAGTTTAGAAAGTTTAGGCACTGTAGTTTAAGAAAGTTTAGGCACTGTAGTTTAGAAAGTTTAGGCACTGTAGTTTAGAAAGTTTAGGCACTGTAGTTTAGAAAGTTTAGGCACTGTAGTTTAGAAAGTTTAGGCACTGTAGTTTAGAAAGTTTAGGCACTGTAGTTTAGAAAGTTTAGGCACTGTAGTTTAGAAAGTTTAGGCACTGTAGTTTAGAAAGTTTAGGCACTGTAGTTTAGAAAGTTTAGGCACTGTAGTTTAGAAAGTTTAGGCACTGTAGTTTAGAAAGTTTAGGCACTGTAGTTTAGAAAGTTTAGGCACTGTAGTTTAGAAAGTTTAGGCACTGTAGTTTAGAAAGTTTAGGCACTGTAGTTTAGAAAGTTTAGGCACTGTAGTTTAGAAAGTTTAGGCACTGTAGTTTAGAAAGTTTAGGCACTGTAGTTTAGAAAGTTTAGGCACTGTAGTTTAGAAAGTTTAGGCACTGTAGTTTGAAGTTTAGGCACTAGTTTAGAAAGTTTAGGCACTGTAGTTTAGAAAGTTTAGGCACTGTAGTTTAGAAAGTTTAGGCACTGTAGTTTAGAAAGTTTAGGCACTGTAGTTTAGAAAGTTTAGGCACTGTAGTTTAGAAAGTTTAGGCACTGTAGTTTAGAAAGTTTAGGCACTGTAGTTTAGAAAGTTTAGGCACTGTAGTTTAGAAAGTTTAGGCACTGTAGTTTAGAAAGTTTAGGCACTGTAGTTTAGAAAGTTTAGGCACTGTAGTTTAGAAAGTTTAGGCACTGTAGTTTAGAAAGTTTAGGCACTGTAGTTTAGAAAGTTTAGGCACTGTAGTTTAGAAAGTTTAGGCACTGTAGTTTGAAAGTTTAGGCACTGTAGTTTAGAAAGTTTAGGCACTGTAGTTTAGAAAGTTTAGGCACTGTAGTTTAGAAAGTTTAGGCACTGTAGTTTAGAAAGTTTAGGCACTGTAGTTTAGAAAGTTTAGGCACTGTAGTTTAGAAAGTTTAGGCACTGTAGTTTAGAAAGTTTAGGCACTGTAGTTTAGAAAGTTTAGGCACTGTAGTTTAGAAAGTTTAGGCACTGTAGTTTAGAAAGTTTAGGCACTGTAGTTTAGAAAGTTTAGGCACTGTAGTTTAGAAAGTTTAGGCACTGTAGTTTAGAAAGTTTAGGCACTGTAGTTTAGAAAGTTTAGGCACTGTAGTTTAGAAAGTTTAGGCACTGTAGTTTAGAAAGTTTAGGCACTGTAGTTTAGAAAGTTTAGGCACTGTAGTTTAGAAAGTTTAGGCACTGTAGTTTAGAAAGTTTAGGCACTGTAGTTTAGAAAGTTTAGGCACTGTAGTTTAGAAAGTTTAGGCACTGTAGTTTAGAAAGTTTAGGCACTGTAGTTTAGAAAGTTTAGGCACTGTAGTTTGAGTTTAGGCACTGTAGTTTAGAAAGTTTAGGCACTGTAGTTTAGAAAGTTTAGGCACTGTAGTTTAGAAAGTTTAGGCACTGTAGTTTAGAAAGTTTAGGCACTGTAGTTTAGAAAGTTTAGGCACTGTAGTTTATAGAAAGTTTAGGCACTGTAGTTTAGAAAGTTTAGGCACTGTAGTTTAGAAAGTTTAGGCACTGTAGTTTAGAAAGTTTAGGCACTGTAGTTTAGAAAGTTTAGGCACTGTAGTTTAGAAAGTTTAGGCACTGTAGTTTAGAAAGTTTAGGCACTGTAGTTTAGAAAGTTTAGGCACTGTAGTTTAGAAAGTTTAGGCACTGTAGTTTAGAAAGTTTAGGCACTGTAGTTTGTAGGAAAGTTTAGGCACTGTAGTTTAGAAAGTTTAGGCACTGTAGTTTAGAAAGTTTAGGCACTGTAGTTTAGAAAGTTTAGGCACTGTAGTTTAGAAAGTTTAG
>NW_026288043.1:0-2991 GCF_023373465.1 Oncorhynchus keta
CTGGGGGAGGAGACAGGGTTATTATTGATTAGGCTGATATTGAACCCAGGTCTGGGGGAGGAGACAGGGTTATTATTGATTAGGCTGATATTGATATTGAACCCAGGTCTGGGGGAAGGAGACAGGGTTATTATTGATTAGGCTGATATTGGAACCCAGGTCTGGGGGAGGAGACAGGGTTATTATTGATTAGGCTGGTATTGATATTGAACCCAGGTCTGGGGGAGGTGACAGGGTTATTATTGATTAGGCTGTGATATTGAACCCAGGTCTGGGGAGGAGACAGGGTTATTATTGATTAGGCTGGATATTGAACCCAGGTCTGGGGGAGGGGACAGGGTTATTATTGATTAGGCTGGTGTTGATATTGAACCCAGGTCTGGGGAGGAGACAGGGTTATTATTGATTAGGCTGGTATTGATATTGAACCCAGGTCTGGGGGAGGGACAGGGTTATTATTGATTAGGCTGATATTGAACCCAGGTCTGGGGGAGGGGACAGGGTTATTATTGATTAGGCTGGTATTGATATTGAACCCAGGTCTGGGGGAGGAGACAGGGTTATTATTGATTAGGCTGATATTGAACCCAGGTCTGGGGGGAGGAGACAGGGTTATTATTGATTAGGCTGATATTGAACCCAGGTCTGGGGGAGGGGACAGGGTTATTATTGATTAGGCTGATATTGAACCCAGGTCTGGGGGGAGGAGACAGGGTTATTATTGATTAGGCTGGTATTGATATTGAACCCAGGTCTGGGGGGAGGAGACAGGGTTATTATTGATTAGGCTGATATTGAACCCAGGTCTGGGGGAGGGGACAGGGTTATTATTGATTAGGCTGGTATTGATATTGAACCCAGGTCTGGGGGAGGAGACAGGGTTATTATTGATTTGGCTGGTATTGATATTGAACCCAGGTCTGGGGGGAGGAGACAGGGTTATTATTGATTAGGCTGATATTGAACCCAGGTCTGGGGGGAGGGGACAGGGTTATTATTGATTTGGCTGGTGTTGATATTGAACCCAGGTCTGGGGGGAGGAGACAGGGTTATTATTGATTAGGCTGGTATTGATATTGAACCCAGGTCTGGGGGAGGGGACAGGGTTATTATTGATTAGGCTGATATTGAACCCAGGTCTGGGGGAGGGGACAGGGTTATTATTGATTAGGCTGGTATTGATATTGAACCCAGGTCTGGGGGAGGGGACAGGGTTATTATTGATTAGGCTGATATTGAACCCAGGTCTGGGGGAGGAGACAGGGTTATTATTGATTAGGCTGATATTGAACCCAGGTCTGGGGGAGGGGACAGGGTTATTATTGATTAGGCTGATATTGAACCCAGGTCTGGGGGAGGGGACAGGGTTATTATTGATTAGGCTGATATTGAACCCAGGTCTGGGGGGAGGAGACAGGGTTATTATTGATTAGGCTGATATTGAACCCAGGTCTGGGGGGAGGGGACAGGGTTATTATTGATTAGGCTGATATTGAACCCAGGTCTGGGGGGAGGAGACAGGGTTATTATTGATTAGGCTGATATTGAACCCAGGTCTGGGGGAGGAGACAGGGTTATTATTGATTAGGCTGATATTGATATTGAACCCAGGTCTGGGGGAAGGAGACAGGGTTATTATTGATTAGGCTGATATTGAACCCAGGTCTGGGGGGAGGGGACAGGGTTATTATTGATTAGGCTGGTATTGATATTGAACCCAGGTCTGGGGGAGGAGACAGGGTTATTATTGATTAGGCTGATATTGAACCCAGGTCTGGGGGGAGGGGACAGGGTTATTATTGATTTGGCTGGTGTTGATATTGAACCCAGGTCTGGGGGGAGGAGACAGGGTTATTATTGATTAGGCTGGTATTGATATTGAACCCAGGTCTGGGGGAGGGGACAGGGTTATTATTGATTAGGCTGATATTGAACCCAGGTCTGGGGGAGGAGACAGGGTTATTATTGATTAGGCTGGTATTGATATTGAACCCAGGTCTGGGGGGAGGGGACAGGGTTATTATTGATTAGGCTGATATTGAACCCAGGTCTGGGGAGGAGACAGGGTTATTATTGATTAGGCTGATATTGAACCCAGGTCTGGGGGGAGGGGACAGGGTTATTATTGATTAGGCTGGTATTGATATTGAACCCAGGTCTGGGGGAGGAGACAGGGTTATTATTGATTAGGCTGATATTGAACCCAGGTCTGGGGGAGGAGACAGGGTTATTATTGATTTGGCTGGTGTTGATATTGAACCCAGGTCTGGGGGAGGAGACAGGGTTATTATTGATTAGGCTGGTATTGATATTGAACCCAGGTCTGGGGGAGGAGACAGGGTTATTATTGATTAGGCTGATATTGAACCCAGGTCTGGGGGAGGAGACAGGGTTATTATTGATTTGGCTGGTATTGATATTGAACCCAGGTCTGGGGGAGGAGACAGGGTTATTATTGATTAGGCGTTGATATTGAACCCAGGTCTGGGGGGAGGGGACAGGGTTATTATTGATTAGGCTGGTATTGATATTGAACCCAGGTCTGGGGGAGGAGACAGGGTTATTATTGATTAGGCTGATATTGAACCCAGGTCTGGGGGGAGGGGACAGGGTTATTATTGATTAGGCTGGTATTGATATTGAACCCAGGTCTGGGGGAGGGAGACAGGGTTATTATTGATTAGGCTGATATTGATATTGAACCCAGGTCTGGGGGAGGGGACAGGGTTATTATTGATTAGGCTGGTATTGATATTGAACCCAGGTCTGGGGGAGGGGACAGGGTTATTATTGATTAGGCTGGTATTGATATTGAACCCAGGTCTGGGGGAGGAGACAGGGATATATATTATTATTGATTAGGCTGATATTGAACCCAGGTCTGGGGGAGGAGACAGGGTTATTGATTGATTGGGCTGATATTGAACTCCAGGTCTGGGGGAGGGGACAGGGTTATTATTGATTAGGCTGGTATTGATATTGAACCCAGGT
>NW_026288044.1:0-3087 GCF_023373465.1 Oncorhynchus keta
GGGCCTGTTGCACAAAAGTAGAATTAAGACATCCGGGATAAATGACTAAGCTGAGCTCAATGAAGCCAAAACATGTTCAGGCTTAATTGGTTGCACAAAGACCAAGCCAGGATGAGCAGACACGGATTCATTAAGCCAGGTGAAACCAATCCTGGATAGGTGCGCGCTCACGGCTCACTCAAATAGACCCCGCCACAGATCACAGATTAACTGATTTTACCATGGCAACTAGAGCCGCGTACTTTTCCCCGTCGGAAGCACAAATCCTCATGGAGGCATACGAGGAGGTAAAATATATAATTAAGAAGAAAGGCAACACCGCCACAGTGATAAAGCAAAGAGAAAAAGCGTGGCAAAGTATTGCAGACCGCCTGAATGCGTAAGTAGTGCACAATTACACACTCACCGCTCCGCTGAAACATCACAATTACAATTCAAATATTTAATTCACATCTCCAAAAACGCAGTTGTACTGTAATTATGAAACGGTTAAATTTTTAATTGAAATGCACTGCAGATATGAGTGAAATTGTGTAAAGTAAGTCCATCACACTGTATAAAGCTATGATAAATTATTATTAAAGCCTTACATTATTATTTAACGTTACTACGCTCAGTACGGTTTAATCTTAGCCGTTGTACTCTGCTTCTTATGTTGTCCACCGTTTTTTTGTGTTTCTCCTGCTTTCATTAATGTAAAGCTGCTTTGACAGAATGAAACAATTGTGAAAAGTGCTATATAAATAAAATTTAATTGAATAAATAGATGAGCTATAATAATAATCACTTTAATTTATATAGCGCCTTTCAAAGGACCCAAGGTCGGTTGCTCACTGCACTGCAAAAATGTCTTTCTTACTTAGTATTTTTGTCTTGTTTTCAGTAAAAAAAAATATCTAAAAACATCTTGAATATTTTCTTGAGCAAAATTACCTAGGAAAATAAGCAAAAAAATCTGCCAGTGATGTGCATTGATTGGTGTAATATTCCTCATCTTATGATTTCAGATGGTCTGCAATGCTGACTGTGTGATCAGCAATGTTGTGGCAAAATGGCCTGGCTCAGTCCATGACTCCAGAATCTTTCGGGCCTCTGAAATCTCAGTGCCTATCACAAGGTAAGCCACACAACCCCTATTTATAACCATCATGGCTGTGTCAAGAATATCACTGTGTTTATGAGGTAGTAATGATGAGATTTTGTGTTGACAGGTGAATTCTCTGGTGTGTTGCTGGGAGACAGGGGGTATGGCTGCCAGCCTTTTCTCCTGACACCTTTCACAGACCCCCAGGAAGCACAGCAGGCCTACAACCATGCCCATGCCAGGACCAGGGCCAGAGTTGAAATGACCTTTGGCCTCCTGAAGGCACGCTTTCACTGCCTTCACAAATTAAGGGTCAGCCCTGTTAGGGCATGTGATATTACTGTGGCTTGTGCTGTCCTCCACAATGTGGCCTGCCTGAGGAAGGAGAGGGCCCCCAGAGTGCCACCAGCCATGGACTGGGACAATCCGGCAATCTTCCTGATGACGACAGTGGTCGGCTGCTGAGGGACCAATATGTGTTGAATTATTTTAGTTAGTATGTGTGCTTTCAATTTTGGTTAAATATGTCCTGCGGTGGCAGAGGAATTTGGGTTTTTTGGGTTCGTTTTTTACGAATTTGGCCTCTTATGATGTTTGTGCGGTATACTGTGTAATACAAGGCTGCAGGGAGGCTACTGCATCCATTCATTTGTCTGTTCAGTTGATGTGTATGGATTTGTCCTGCATTTATTTTAGTGTGCAGACATGCAGGGTGTGTTATATACAGACCTTTGAATGTGTATGTATCATTTTGTATAATATGCTTGGATTCTGTGCTTTCCATCTTGTAGAGTCACTGTGACTTCAGTTTCGAAAGGAGCTGATGGTTTACCTGCTTTGTTTTGTCCTTATTCAATAAAGGAACATAATGTTACACATTGTGTTTTTATATTCATATGGAATGTGTATTTGTTTATATGACAGAGTACTAGGGCCACACTGAAGAAAAGGATAAAGTCATACATTTATGAGGCTGGTTCTTTCTGCAGAAAAGCTACATATTGTTTTTACAGTTTTGATACTTATGACAATGTGATACTTAATATTCTGGCACATCAGCATGTCTTTGTTTATGAAACCATACTGAAGTACAATTTCAAGAAATGCCCCGCATCTGTCATTTTAACAACTGTCCTCCTTTAAAACAACTGGTTACAATATTATGACTTGTCTTTTTTTTCCCTCTGTGGCCCTAATATTCTATCATTTTATATATAGTCTATGGGGAAACTGTAAATTATCTAATGATAGCAACATCTAAAAATAATTTTTTATCCAAAATCATTGAAATTAATGATCACAAACGTTTAAATAATGACAGTGGGTCTAGTTATATGTGATAACAATGTATAGTGAGCAGTGAAATAACTATTGGTTTCCATTTGTGGTGACTGCTGACTGACATTAGGGATGAGATTAAATAGATCCTGGAATTTAGCCTGGTCTGGAGCAGGCTAGCTCCACAGAATAAATCTCCATGGTAATTTATACCATAACATATCCTCCTGCCCCCTATCCATCTTTAGTGCAACCGGATTACGGATCAATTGAGCCAGGATCACCAAGATATCCTGGCTTAATCCCTTATCCTAGTTTTGTGCAACAGGCCCCTGGCCAAGATAAAGAAAAGTGGTGTGACACAAACAACAACACAGAGTTACACATGGGATAAACAACAACACAGAGTTACACATGGGATAAACAACAACACAGAGTTACACATGGAATAAACAACAACACAGAGTTACACGTGGGATAAACAACAACACAGAGTTACACATGGGATAAACAACAACACAGAGTTACACATGGGATAAACAACAACACAGAGTTACACATGGAATAAACAACAACACAGAGTTACACATGGGATAAACAACAACACAGAGTTACACATGGGATAAACAACAACACAGAGTTACACGTGGGATAAACAACAACACAGAGTTACACATGGGATAAACAACAACACAGAGTTACACGTGGGATAAACAAACATACAG
>NW_026288045.1:0-9523 GCF_023373465.1 Oncorhynchus keta
CGATGTTCTCTGCATTGCGCATTTCATAAAGAGTGAAAAAATGTTCAGTAAAAATCATAATAGTAAAATAGGGTTATCCAAACAATAATTACATCCCTAGAGCAGTACATAATACACACACACACACACACACACACACACACACACACACACACACACACACACACACACACACACACACACACACACACACACACACACACACACACACACACACACACACACACACACACACACACACACACATAATATACACACACACACACATACACAATATACACACACATACACATACATAATATACACACACATACACATACATATATAATATACACACACATACACATACATACATAATATACACACACATACATACAAACATAATATACACACACATACATACATACATAATATACACACACACACACACACACACACACACACACACACACACACACACACACACACACACACACACACACACACACACACACACACACACACACACACACACACACACACACAGAGATTCATATGGGAGACAAGCCGATACACAATCTATACACGCGTGCCATTTACCTCATAGTCGCAAAATAGTTTGACATTTTAATTACAGGTAGCCGTTTTTTTTCTTTATTTCAGGCTTTAACTAAATATTCCGCAAACGAAAAACAAACATTTACCCGCCAGCCACATAATGCCAGGGTATATCTGGTGGTCTGTCTCATCACTCAGCCACATAATACCAGGGTATATCTGGTGGTCTGTCTCCTTCACTCTTTCTCAGCCACATAATGCCAGGGTATATCTGGTGGTCTGTCTCCTTATCACTCAGCCACATAATACCAGGGTATATACTCAGCCACATAATACCAGGGTATATCTGGTGGTCTGTCTCCTCATCACTACATAATGCCAGGGTATATCTGGTGGTCTGTCTCCTCATCAGCTACATAATACCAGGGTATATCTGGTGGTCTGTCTCCTCTCATGACTACCATAATGCCAGGGTATATCTGGTGGTCTGTCTCCTCATGACTACATAATACCAGGGTATATCTGGTGGTCTGTCTCCCTCATCACTACATAATGCCAGGGTATATCTGGTGGTCTGTCTCCTCATACTGACTACCTACATAATGCCAGGGTATATCTGGTGGTCTGTCTCCTCATGACTACCTAATGCCAGGGTATATCTGGTGGTCTGTCTCCTCATCACTACATAATACCAGGGTATATCTGGTGGTCTGTCTCCTCATCACTACATAATACCAGGGTATATCTGGTGGTCTGTCTCCTCATCAGTCAGGCACATACTATAATGCCAGGGTATATCTGGTGGTCTGTCTCCTCATCTCTCAGCCACATAATGCCAGGGTATATCTGGTGGTCTGTCTCCTCATCACTACCATCTGGTGGTGTGCCACATAATACCAGGGTATATCTGGTGGTCTGTCTCCTCATCAGTCAGGCACATAATACCAGGGTATATCTGGTGGTCTGTCTCCTCATCTCTCAGCCACATAATGCCAGGGTATATCTGGTGGTCTGTCTCCTCATCACTCAGCCACATAATACCAGGGTATATCTGGTGGTCTGTCTCCTCATCACTACATAATGCCAGGGTATATCTGGTGGTCTGTCTCATCACTCAGCCACATAATGCCAGGGTATATCTGGTCTGTCTCCTCATGACTACATAATACCAGGGTATATCTGGTGGTCTGTCTCCTCATCACTCAGCCACATAATACCAGGGTATATCTGGTGGTCTGTCTCCTCATCACTCAGCCACATAATACCAGGGTATATCTGGTGGTCTGTCTCCTCATCACTACATAATACCAGGGTATATCTGGTGGTCTGTCTCCTCATCACTCAGCCACATAATACCAGGGTATATCTGGTGGTCTGTCTCCTCATCACTCAGCCACATAATGCCAGGGTATATCTGGTGGTCTGTCTCCTCATCAGTCAGGCACATAATACCAGGGTATATCTGGTGGTCTGTCTCCTCATCAGTCAGGCACATACTACCAGGGTATATCTGGTGGTCTGTCTCCTCATCTCTCAGCCACATAATGCCAGGGTATATATGGTGGTCTGTCTCCTCATCACTCAGCCACATAATACCAGGGTATATCTGGTGGTCTGTCTCCTCATCAGTCAGGCACATAATACCAGTGTATATCTGGTGGTCTGTCTCCTCATCTCTCAGCCACATAATGCCAGGGTATATCTGGTGGTCTGTCTCCTCATCACTACATAATGCCAGGGTATATCTGGTGGTCTGTCTCCTCATCACTCAGCCACATACTGCCAGGGTATATCTGGTGGTCTGTCTCCTCATCACTCAGCCACATAATGCCAGGGTATATCTGGTGGTCTGTCTCCTCATGACTACATAATGCCAGGGTATATCTGGTGGTCTGTCTCCTCATGACTACATAATGCCAGGGTATATCTGGTGGTCTGTCTCCTTATGACTACATAATACCAGGGTATATCTGGTGGTCTGTCTCCTCATGACTACATAATACCAGGGTATATCTGGTGGTCTGTCTCCTTATGACTACATAATACCAGGGTATATCTGGTGGTCTGTCTCCTCATGGTTCAGCTACATAATACCAGGGTATATCTGGTGGTCTGTCTCCTCATCTCTCAGCCACATAATGCCAGGGTATATCTGGTGGTCTGTCTCCTCATCTCTCAGCCACATAATGCCAGGGTATATCTGGTGGTCTGTCTCCTTATGACTACATAATACCAGGGTATATCTGGTGGTCTGTCTCCTTATGACTACATAATACCAGGGTATATCTGGTGGTGTGTCTCCTCATCACTACATAATACCAGGGTATATCTGGTGGTCTGTCTCCTCATGACTACATAATACCAGGGTATATCTGGTGGTCTGTCTCCTCATGACTACATAATGCCAGGGTATATCTGGTGGTCTGTCTCCTCATGACTACATAATACCAGGGTATATCTGGTGGTCTGTCTCCTCATGACTACATAATACCAGGGTATATCTGGTGGTCTGTCTCCTCATGACTACCTAATACCAGGGTATATCTGGTGGTCTGTCTCCTCATGACTACATAATACCAGGGTATATCTGGTGGTCTGTCTCCTCATCACTACATAATACCAGGGTATATCTGGTGGTCTGTCTCCTCATCACTACATAATACCAGGGTATATCTGGTGGTCTGTCTCCTCATCAGTCAGGCACATAATACCAGGGTATATCTGGTGGTCTGTCTCCTCATCAGTCAGGCACATACTACCAGGGTATATCTGGTGGTCTGTCTCCTCATCTCTCAGCCACATAATGCCAGGGTATATCTGGTGGTCTGTCTCCTTATCACTCAGCCACATAATACCAGGGTATATCTGGTGGTCTGTCTCCTCATCACTCAGCCACATAATACCAGGGTATATCTGGTGGTCTGTCTCCTCATCACTACATAATGCCAGGGTATATCTGGTGGTCTGTCTCCTCATCACTCAGCCACATACTGCCAGGGTATATCTGGTGGTCTGTCTCCTCATCACTCAGCCACATAATGCCAGGGTATATCTGGTGGTCTGTCTCCTCATGACTACATAATGCCAGGGTATATCTGGTGGTCTGTCTCCTCATGACTACATAATGCCAGGGTATATCTGGTGGTCTGTCTCCTTATGACTACATAATACCAGGGTATATCTGGTGGTCTGTCTCCTTATGACTACATAATACCAGGGTATATCTGGTGGTCTGTCTCCTCATGGCTCAGCTACATAATACCAGGGTATATCTGGTGGTCTGTCTCCTCATCTCTCAGCCACATAATGCCAGGGTATATCTGGTGGTCTGTCTCCTCATCTCTCAGCCACATAATGCCAGGGTATATCTGGTGGTCTGTCTCCTTATGACTACATAATACCAGGGTATATCTGGTGGTCTGTCTCCTTATGACTACATAATACCAGGGTATATCTGGTGGTGTGTCTCCTCATCACTACATAATACCAGGGTATATCTGGTGGTCTGTCTCCTCATGACTACATAATACCAGGGTATATCTGGTGGTCTGTCTCCTCATGACTACATAATGCCAGGGTATATCTGGTGGTCTGTCTCCTCATGACTACATAATACCAGGGTATATCTGGTGGTCTGTCTCCTCATGACTACATAATACCAGGGTATATCTGGTGGTCTGTCTCCTCATGACTACCTAATACCAGGGTATATCTGGTGGTCTGTCTCCTCATCACTACATAATACCAGGGTATATCTGGTGGTTTGTCTCCTCATCACTACATAATACCAGGGTATATCTGGTGGTCTGTCTCCTCATCACTATATAATACCAGGGTATATCTGGTGGTCTGTCTCCTCATCACTCAGCCACATAATACCAGGGTATATCTGGTGGTCTGTCTCCTCATCAGTCAGGCACATAATACCAGGGTATATCTGGTGGTCTGTCTCCTCATCAGTCAGGCACATACTACCAGTGTATATCTGGTGGTCTGTCTCCTCATCTCTCAGCCACATAATGCCAGGGTATATCTGGTGGTCTGTCTCCTCATCACTCAGCCACATAATACCAGGGTATATCTGGTGGTCTGTCTCCTCATCAGTCAGGCACATAATACCAGGGTATATCTGGTGGTCTGTCTCCTCATCTCTCAGCCACATAATGCCAGGGTATATCTGGTGGTCTGTCTCCTCATCACTCAGCCACATAATACCAGGGTATATCTGGTGGTCTGTCTCCTCATCACTACATAATGCCAGGGTATATCTGGTGGTCTGTCTCCTCATCACTCAGCCACATACTGCCAGGGTATATCTGGTGGTCTGTCTCCTCATCACTCAGCCACATAATGCCAGGGTATATCTGGTGGTCTGTCTCCTCATCGCTCAGCCACATAATACCAGGGTATATCTGGTGGTCTGTCTCCTCATCACTCAGCCACATACTGCCAGGGTATATCTGGTGGTCTGTCTCCTCATCACTCAGCCACATAATGCCAGGGTATATCTGATGGTCTGTCTCCTCATGACTACATAATACCAGGGTATATCTGGTGGTCTGTCTCCTCATCACTCAGCCACATAATGCCAGGGTATATCTGATGGTCTGTCTCCTCATGACTACATAATACCAGGGTATATCTGGTGGTCTGTCTCCTCATCACTCAGCCACATAATGCCAGTGTATATCTGGTGGTCTGTCTCATCACTCAGCCACATAATACCAGGGTATATCTGGTGGTCTGTCTCCTCATCGCTCATCCACATAATACCAGGGTATATCTGGTGGTCTGTCTCCTCATCACTACATAATACCAGGGTATATCTGGTGGTCTGTCTCCTCATCGCTCAGCCACATAATACCAGGGTATATCTGGTGGTCTGTCTCCTCATCACTCAGCCACATAATGCCAGGGTATATCTGGTGGTCTGTCTCCTCATGACTACATAATACCAGGGTATATCTGGTGGTCTGTCTCCTCATCGCTCAGCCACATAATGCCAGGGTATATCTGGTGGTCTGTCTCCTCATCACTCAGCCACATAATGCCAGGGTATATCTGGTGGTCTGTCTCCTCATCACTCAGCCACATACTGCCAGGGTATATCTGGTGGTCTGTCTCCTCATCGCTCAGCCACACAGTGCCAGGGTATATCTGGTGGTCTGTCTCCTCATCACTACATAATGCCAGGGTATATCTGGTGGTCTGTCTCATCATCACTCAGCCACATAATGGCAGGGTATATGTGACGTAGAAGTCCGTCACTGGCCGCGGGCAGCATTTGGTTCTTTAATGCACACATATTCATCACTCCTCCCTGCGCCATTATAAGATAAGTTAACAATGTGTAAATAAACACCTTTGCACAGAAGAACTTTTGCGGTTCCGCCATCTTTTTATTTTGATAGAGGTTAGGTTATCCAGTTTAGCCTTCTGGCCTACTCTACGTGACAGTATATCTGGTGGTCTGTCTCCTCATCACTCAGCCACATAATGCCAGGGTATATCTGGTGGTCTGTCTCCTCATCTCTCAGCCACATAATGCCAGGGTATATCTGGTGGTCTGTCTCCTCATCGCTCAGCCACATAATGCCAGGGTATATCTGGTGGTCTGTCTCCTCATCGCTCAGCCACATAATGCCAGGGTATATCTGGTGGTCTGTCTCATCACTCAGCCACATAATACCAGGGTATATCTGGTGGTCTGTCTCCTCATCGCTCAGCCACATAATACCAGGGTATATCTGGTGGTCTGTCTCCTCATCACTCAGCCACATACTGCCAGGGTATATCTGGTGGTCTGTCTCCTCATCACTCAGCCACATAATGCCAGGGTATATCTGGTGGTCTGTCTCCTCATGACTACATAATACCAGGGTATATCTGGTGGTCTGTCTCCTCATCGCTCAGCCACATAATACCAGGGTATATCTGGTGGTCTGTCTCCTCATCACTCAGCCACATAATGCCAGTATGGCCGAGGTCACAGCCTGCGTCATTAATACAAGGGCTGAGGTGTGTTTTTGGTTTGACCAAAAGTCCTCAGTTAGTAAAACAAGGAACATTCAGACAAGTGGTGACATTTCGCCCGGTCAACACAACGAAAAAGGCTAATTTGGGCATAGGGGTTAGATTAGAGTTAGGGGTTAGGGTTAGAATAAGAGTTAGGGGTTAGGGTTAGAATAAGAGTTAGGTTTAGGGTTAGAATAAGAGTTAGGTGTTAGGTTTAGGGTTCGAATAAGAGTTAGGGGTTAGGGTTAGAATAGGGGTTAGGTTTAGGGTTAGGTTTAGGGTTAGGGGTTAGGTTTAGGGTTCGGGGTTAGGTTTAGGGTTAGGGTTAGGGGTTAGGTTTAGGGTCAGGGGTTAGGTTTAGGGTCAGGGGTTAGGTTTAGGGTTAGGTTTAAGGTTAGAGTTAGGGGTTAGGTTTAGGGTTAGGGGTTAGGTTTAGGGTTCGGGTTAGAGTTAGGGGTTAGGTTTAGGGTTCGGGTTAGAGTTAGGGGTTAGGTTTAGGGTTATAATTAGGGGTTAGGTTTAGGGTTAGGGGTTAGGTTTAGGGTTAGAATTAGAGTTAGGGGTTAGGGAAAATAGGATTTTGAATGTGAATCAATTGTCTGGTCCCCACAAGGATAGTAAAATAGACACGTGTGTGTGTGTGTGTGTGTGTGTGTGTCTTTGTGTCATGTTAAACGTTCCCTTCAGACAACATCTGTGGTTACAAGGATTTCTCCTTCTATGGAGAACAGGTGGTGAGAACATAAGAGTTAGTATAGAAGTCATGGGAACAATACAGACAGGAGTCTGAGCTAGATAGCCGGCCTACAGTACAGATAAACAGAGACTTACAAGGATCAGGCAGCCAGACATAGGATACAACTCTTAAAGATGCACTCTGGGATATTTAGCGCAACAAATGTGTAACATAATGCACAAATTGGATTCCTAACATATCAACACGAATTGGCTTCGTAACATATCAACACGAATTGGATGAATTAGTACACAAAAAACAGAGATGTTCTTTGACTCGACTCCACATCAAAAAACTACTGGCTGAAATTATACAAAAGTTTAAGAGTTGTGTCTTTAATTTAATTTAATTTCGATTTCATATCAAATCACGAGCACCTCACCAAGTCGTGTGTTACAAGCATCAGACCTACTACCACTGTATGTTCATTCTCTGGCAGAACAAGGACGATAGATTATCCATCTTCTTCTGTCCAGCATAGATTTTTCCCCACAAACCACCTTGTGAAAAGAGAATAAGATTCATAGTCACAGTTTTAAAATGGATGCTCATAGTAACCATGACTACAGGTGAGACCCCCCCCACCATGCTGGCAGGTGACTACCACCAGCTTAAACCATGACACCCAGGTATAAAACAAGCAACCACATCCACATGTGGGACCCCGGCTACAGGATACCTGAGGTGTGATGCTGCCCTCTTATGGCTTCTTAATGCAGCACAGCTCAACACTTATTTTTAATCTGATTGATTTAACTTTTATTTAACTAGGCAAGTTCAGTTAAGAACAAATTCTTATTTACAATTACGCCCTCCACCCGGTCAAACCCGACGACGCTGGGACTCCCAATCACATCTGGTTGTGAAACAGCCTGGAATCTAACCAGGGTCTGTAGTGACGGCTCTAGCACTGAGATGCAGTGCCTTAGACCGCCGTGCCACTCCCCTATTGGGGACTAGTCCCCAGGAATCTATTTAAAATAGTCGCTGAGCATCGGCTCCGGGCTTAACGCTGGCCTTCAAAACAACTGTGAACTCAGAAATCTCTGACTTCCGACTTCAGTATTAAAGAAGATGCCGTGTTTTTTTTGACACCAAACTCCACAAAGTCCTGCAGGCTGGGTAGTTTTATCTAGTTTTATCTAGTTTTATCTAGTTTTATCTGATCCTGATTATTGTCCAGTCGTGTGGTCCAGTGCTGCAAAGAAAGACCTCGTTAAGCTGCAGTCGGCCCCAGAACAGAGGGGCACGTCTTGCTCTCCATAGTAACCAGAGGGCTGATATAAATACTATACCAGTCTCTCTTGGCTGAGAGTTGAGGAGAGACTGACTGCATCACTTGTTGTTTTTATAAGAAACATTAACGTGTTGGAAATTCCAAATTGTTTGCATAGTCAACTTACACACATCTCTGACACACACGCTTATCCCACCAGACATGCCACCAGGGGTCTTTTAACAGTCCCCAGGTCCAGAACACACGTACCCCACCAGACATGCCACCAGGGTCTTTTCACAGTCCCCAGGTGTCACGAACCGGCTCAAAGCCCGTAACAAAGGGAGACAATGTGGAGATAAGGAGTAGCAAAATATGTATTTATTAACTAAAGCAACTAAGTATAATATACAATGGTGTGTGTAATCAGTAATCAGTAGTGTAAGTGAGTGTTTTGCATGTATGAATGTGATAATGCAGGGTGAAAGGTGCAAAGCAAACAAACAAAAGGCCACCAAGAACCACAACACAATCTACAAAAGGTGTCTGCATGGAGAGGTCTCTTCCATGAATGGGGAAGTGGTGTATTTATCCTGGGAGACACCTGGCCCAGGTGTTTCCCATGTAGCTGACGACCCTCCCAACTCCACCCACCAGCATCCTAATAAGGAAATAACAGAGAGAATACGGCAGACAGAGTGGGAGGGTCGTCACACCAGGTCCAGAACACACTTACCCCACCAGACATGCCACCAGGGGTCTTTTCACAGTCCTCAGGTCCAGAACACACGTACCCCACCAGACATGCCACCAGGGGTCTTTTCACAGTCCCCAGGTCCAGAACACACTTACCCCACCAGACGTCCTTCTGTAGCTCAGTTGGTAGAGCATGGCGCTTGTAACGCCAGGGTAGTGGGTTCGATTCCCGGGACCACCCATATGTAGAATGTATGCACACATGACTGTAAGTCGCTTTGGATAAAAGCGTCTGCTAAATGGCATATTATTATTATTATTAT